>NC_064437.1:20600000-20900000 GCF_023343835.1 Lagopus muta | reverse complement strand
TTGTAGACATTGCTGTTGTAGTACTCTGTAGCTAAAGGAATTTCTGAAGATGACAAGTGGGTCATTAGGACAATTACTCTTTCTGGTAATTTTGTTTTGCAGAATTCTGTGTTTTCAAGTGTAGACTGAAGCATTATTATTTTTGTATATTGCTACTATTCAGCTTACCTCAGTGAGGAAGTTTACTCATTTGTGGGTTGACAGGCAGCCTTGCTATGGGAACGGGAAAGCACTAGCTTAAAATGCAAGCTGAGAACTAGTTTGCTAAGTACAGACCAGCACGCTGCAAAAGAGAGATAAAATTAAGGCACCCACATCCTGTGATACCATAAAGTTCTTGCAGGCAGCCATTTACCAGGAAATGAAAAGAAGTCCATTAGTTCCAGATGCTGCTAAAACACCATGGTGCTTAAGTTATGCTTGATTTGCTGCATATAGTGGAAAGCAAACCCTGTGAGCTAGCTCTTCTGATGCAACTTGGGCTTTTCCTGCTGGTGTCAGAGGAAGAGAAAAATTCCATTCTGTATACTTGTCTGCCATATTAATTTTGCAAATTAAAGCGAGTACGTTCCTCTAAATGGTAGTTAATTTGGCTCTTCTTGTACATCTGTAACCATTATTTGCTCTTATTTCCTGTGTCATTTCTTCTTTCTGATCAAAACTCATAAACTATCCAGCTTTAAACAGTGAAAAAATTGCAACGGTCTTCTATTTCTGGAGTACATACACACTTCTAATGTTTCAGACTTAATGGAAATTGACATTTCCTTTCTAGTGGTGAACAGGAATGAAGGTAGGAATTAGATTTCTTTATCTTTAATGGTATATGACTAAATGGAGCTTGGAACAATGGCATGAGTTAACTTGGACATTCCTCTGAATTTAAGTTGGTTATCTTCTGAGAAGAAACAAATTTTCATTAAGCTTGCAAGTCTGTCTGAAGTCAAATGATATTCCCCCAGTGAACTCTGTTCAAAATTAAGAGGATAATCAGAGTACTATGGCCATGTCTCAGGCTTGCTGGACAACCAGGTCTAAATCATGTTACAGAAGGCTGAGCCATCTTTTAGATGGGAATATTTGTGTTGTGGGGACATTGTCAGTAAAGGCAGAGATGAGCTTAACCTGAGCAGATTCACGATGATAAGAAAACAAACTATGCCAGGCAGGAAGAGATCAGCCCCTTGAGCACTGGGGGCCATTGCACCAATGAGGCAGGTTGCTGAAACTGTTCCAGAAGAAGCAGAGAAGAAACCATCTGGGGAGAAAAAAAAAGTAACATGGCAAGAAATAACAGAACACATACGGCTTTTGCAGTTTTAGTTTTCCCAACGGACAGTACTGTAGGCTGGTGCATGTGCAGAAAACAACAGAGCCCTGTTAGACCTACAGCTATCCATCAACCCTTTGTATAAGGCCATTAGTATATTAGCACATAGTCATACACTATTTTAAGTGTTAGCACTGATACATGGCCTGGAAAGGACCACATGAAGCCATTTTGTTGGACAAAGTTACTACAATTTTGTTCTGGTAAAGTTCTCAAAATTCTTCTTCCACTTCTTGATGAGCTGGTGAGTTGCAGAGGGCTCTATTTACTTTGTGATAGCTCTAACTCTCTACCAAACCATCAGATGCAGAGCAAGCAAAACTGTGGACTGAATAATGGGTAAACACCAAAACTAGCCTCTCAGTTCTCCCTGTATAGACAGTAACACAGCTAGCTCCATAAGCAGATTTCTTATAACCACACTTGGTAATGTGCTGCCAACACTCCTTAGCACTGATGAGGTAAAAGTTGTTTTTCATTAGCAACTGCCACTAACTTAAAGCTGTAAGACAAGATACAATTGGCTATGAAGCCATTGTGCTATTTTTGCACAAGGTAATGCACCTTTGCTGCTGCCTGGAGAGCAGATGCTCTGGCATTCCTCATGGAGTTTACACCCACAATCACAGGGTGAAAAGCAGAGTAAGATGGTAATTGGTCTCAAGTGAGAAGTGAGCTGTGAGGCCAGTGTAGTGGGATCCTGCTCAGCCATCAGCCCCTCACTCTGCAGGGCCAGCTCGGGCCAACTGTGGCTGGATTCCCCGTCAGCCATGTGGAGGATGGCAACTTGTTTTCTTGTGACCTTTGGAGAAGGTTTTCATAGAAGTTCAATTTCTGTTCTCATTCTCAGAAACCCTACTCCTTCGGGATAGCTCTCTGCCCCAGGCATCAGCCAAAATGAAGAGACAGCTTTTAATTCATTTTTATTTTATAAAATAGAAATTTCTGTGTTACGCTGAGCAGAACATCAAGTATTCCTGATCATGGAGCTTCTTACAAAATCATTCTGTGCAGTAAAACAGGAATTCAGTAGACGGTGCTTTACTTTTTAATAGATTTCTTCTTTTTGGGTATGATGCTAATTTAATTTTAAAAGTCCAAACAGAAAAGGTGCAGCTTTTTTCAGTCTTGGGTATAGCGGTCTCAATTGTTCTGCTAACGTTGGGCACAGTTATAAATCCTCTTCCATAATTTCAATATGAACGAAGTTTGGAATTTTTAGTCGCTGTGAAGATGAATTGATGAAGTTTGGCTGCGGGTGCTGTAGATTGTTCAGGGTTTTGATTGCAGTTCAGTTTATCTAAGTAACTCCTAACAGCGTGCCCACCTGGTGCAGACCAGCCTGCAGTATGCTTGTCAGTTCCACACTGGAGCTGGTCTAGGCACACCAAGCACAGAAAAGGCTCATGCCTTCCCTAGCCAGCAGAGCTGAATGCTGAATTAAGCCCATCTGTATTTGTTGCTGAGGTGTTCTTAGGGATGTGTCACATGCTTATGCCACAAACGTAACAGTCCTCATTCAGAACCTCATCTTAATTTAAACTGCAGCCTTAATTCCTATTGAAGTCAATTATGAGTTTCTGTGTGGAAATGAATATTTACCGCCAGAAATTTTGTCTTTTTTTACTTTGTTCATATAATCAAATCTGTTAGGCAAATATATTCAACGCTTTATAGATGTTCAGTAATCTCTGATACATTCAGAATTCCTGATACATTCCCTTACTTAAAAAGGAAAAAGCATTTAGTTTACCAGCTCGTGTGGTGGTAAATTCATCACTGTTTCAGCCAGAGGCTGGAAAAGTATAGACCGTCAAAGAGTAAAATCTTACCCACGTTTGCACATACTGTGTCTTTCTGTGTCAGCTTTTCCACCTGTCCTCGCAGGAGACATTACACATGCTCCTTCCAAAGTGCTCCATCTGTGTATGTGTGTATACAAATTGCTACTCACTTTACTGCTCACGTAGCTTTTCTGACCTCTCACTTCCAAGTGGGAGTCGTACTTGTGAGATGTGTAATGCCACTACATACATCTTTCTTACTATTAGACATCAGAAATACTTAAAGGTCTGATAATTTTCCTGGCTTTTACACTTCTGTCTCTATAGCAAGGGTTTAAATTAGTTGGAGCATGAAATTGGATGTTCTCTTGGCTTTGCCTGAGGGCTTTCTCTGGGTCCCTATACATTGGGAAGTCCATAAAATTCTTTTCCTAAATTAATTAATTTCCTTTTTTTTTTTTCTAGAATACTTTACCTAGTATCTTTGATTTTAATTATCTTCCCCACACTACTCACTTAGCATTTTTAGACTAAATTATAATCCAAAACAAGCAAAAAAAAAAAAGCAAAGATTTATGAAGCTCTACTAAAAATTACTTGCTACACACCAAAGAAAGAAATGTAGGTTGTGTTCCTGTTTTCCTGAATTATTTAAAACAATGCTAAAATTAGTCTTGTTCAGATCCAGAGGAATGTGAGCTTTAGGTTTCACAGGTTCTTTTCTTGATTTGGGGCACCACAATCCCTGTGAGCCCAGTGGAGTCCTGTTCTGAGCCTGTATTTTCATCTCCTGAAAATTTCAACTCACACTGTCTTTTCGAAAAGAATGGTCATCAGAGAATTGAAGGTGGAGTAGTATGAACTATTTCCTCCTACTTGTTCTTGTGTTTCTCAGACAAATTGCTTGTTTAAAAGTGAGGTTCACGTGCCATGATTGTTTTAATGAAAATGGCAAATTGAGAGCAAGAGAAAAGGATGGATTTAGAATGCTGGCATGGTTGGACACCAACATGGATGATCTGAACTTTCAAAAGCAACCAACCAACCAAATAAGCCAGAGGAGAAGGAAAGAGGAATGGAGAAGCTCCTCTCACTCAAAGCTTTTACTGGCTCCAGGAGGAGCTGTGTATGCTCAGTGCTGCTCTGTAAGCTGTTCACCTCCATTGCTCCTGGTGTGACATGAGGTGCAGGTCTCTTCTCCTGAGTGCTGGCTCCCTGTCCTGAAGAGGCAGAGCACAAGTTTTGCAATATAGTTTTTAAGAAAGTGTGAGAATTTGTAAGGCATACATGGCATTCTGAGGAGCTCGAGTTCAAAGTATTTCAGTCTTTGTAGCGTTATGACTCTCTCCATGCTATCGAGCAGGTGTGGGCATAATTGTTTTTTTTAACACTGTCAGGTCCTTTGACTGCAAGGTTCATGGTTCTTAGTGAGCTTGTAATAACAATATGCCATCTTAGTAGGATAGTGCCTTTATCTGTGCTTTGCAGATGATGTTACAGAGGTGGAAGTCGTGTCTGACCACTGATGCAGTAATAAAATGTGGAATTGAAGCACCAGCTTGATCAGTGGGTAGTACTTAGTCCCAACTTTCCTTATGGTATCTGAATGCAAGATGGATTTAGGTCTACCCATCAAATATAGGAAGTTTGACTAATTTCTGCTTTCAATAATAAGATTTTTAAAAAAGAAAAATAATTCCATGTGGTTTTCCGTAGGAAATGTGTATAAATAGCTCTTAACTGACATTTTTTCTAAAGGATGTTGATATGGTTCACTAATTAACTTTTTTCAGTAACAGTGGTAGAATCTGATCCTTGAATGAGACTTCCTAATAACACTGTGTTTTACTGCTTTAAATTGTAACCTGGCAAGTGCACAGTTGACTTAGCTATTGATTGGTGAACTCCATTTATCATAATGTTTTATGAATAACACAAATGTTATTCAGTTGTGTGTTTGATAAATGGTGTTCATTTGGCTTTGCTGGTCATTTATGGCCTAAACGTCTGGAGGGGAAAAATCAAAAGAGGTTGGTGACCGAGTGCAATCTCTCTCTCTTGAAATGATGTTTGCTGGCTGCAGCTGCTGCCCAGGGCAGTAAGGAAGTTATCTAGCAGGCATTTGATATGGGAATGGCTCTCCAGTGAGCCAGCTGCACATTTTTTCTCACTGTACTCTATCTTTTTACAAAACAGAAGCTAGGCATCTATCAGTCAGTGCTGGTTAGGATCTTTCTTGATGCTGGAAGAAATCTGGGTCATGGGAATTGTCTGAAGATAATTTGGAGCATTGCTGCTTGGTGATGTCTCACTGGGATTTTGGGGCACAGGAACTGCTGAGGGTCCTGCTAATCTTGGAGCAAGAAAGTGGATGCTAGATCACTGGAATTATTTATTTATTTATTTATTTATATATTTTTTTGTGGGTTTCAGTAGAACCCCTTTATTCTGATTCATAAATCTCTGCTCTAGATAAGGATCCTTCACAAGCTGAGGCTGTGCAGGCAAAGGAGTGGTGCGCAGTGCTGTGCATGAGAGGTATGGAGCAGTGGCTTATGCATTGCTCTGCTATGCAATAGGGCCACTGGCTTTAGGCAGTGTGGGGCTTTTCAGGTGTGTGGATTTAGCCAGTATGGGGCTTTTCAGGCATGTGGTTTGTCATTTGAGGATCCTGATTGCAGCACAGACTTTCTTTAAAGAAAGTGTGAACACCTATCTCAACTTTTGTGTATTGTTTTTCTTTTGTAAAGCAAGAAATGTTCCTCTTGTCCACCTTGTCCAAATGAACCCTTTCGTTGCATCCACAGAATATGGCACTGAGTAGTTATTTTTGTGATAGATTAATTATTTCTGCTTTATAAATAAGATATGTCTGCTTTCTAAATAAAAGCCAAATAGGAGGAAGCAACCTTACTTTGAAAGTTAGTCTTACATCTAAACCTCTTTAATGACTGAATGCAATACACATTTAATGTTAAAAAAAGTTATGAAGAAATAAATGTTCAGAGCACCTGAAAATCAACTTTTTATTTCTGTAGCTCAGCACCCCCAGGCCTGTTAGCTGTGTTATAGTTGTTGAGTCTTTAACACAGCAACAAATCAGAAAAAAAGCACTAGTGCATAGAGGAAAGATCATGGACGGGTCTCTTTTCTCAAAAGAAATGTTCATTTGTTTTTTAAAATTGCTGGCCACATCTTTTGAAACTCACTTGCTGAAACAACATTCACAATAGGTACAGAGCTGTTGATCCAAGGATTTCATATTAACATACAGGAGGTTTATGATGTTAGCTGACTTTAGGTTATCAGCGGTCAAAATGCTGCAATTCATATTATGTTAAATTGTTCATGGTTTGATATCTGAGCTGATTAGGAATAGTTTAGGGAAACAGTTTCAGGGCTTATTCATTTTCTTTTGCTGACAAAATTATAAGAAGCAATTTGCAATCTGGAGAGAGATGTGATACAAGACAGCGCTTTTATCTTGAAGCGGGGCAGAGGGTGGATGGAGAAGGTAGACATTTAGATAAACCACGGTCCAATGAGATGGTCCAGGATGAAGAAGTTTGCCCTCACCTCACACTCTCACCAGTAGTGATTTCTCAGCTGCAGCCTGTCTCCGCTCAAACCTCTTGGGAACTGATCTGCCTTTAACTGTGTTCAGTAGTTCCCCAGAACTAACAGACTAACAGAAGTGGCAACAGCAAAAAACAACAACAACAACACAGAAACTACAACATAGGAATTGAGGGTGCCACAGGTGCATATCCTTTCTTTCTTCTGCTTGCCGTAAGCAATGTGCACTCAGCACTTCCACAACTGGATTATATCATTAAGCCACCAGTTTGGACCAAGTGTTTTTTTCCTGCTCACAGTAAATTTGGAAAAAGGAGATCAAGGAAGGGACAGCAGACCTGGAAGAGTCGTAACTGAAGTTAGGTACCGATTCTTGACAGAGGATCTTGGCTCTGTACAAGTTCAAACACTGAAAATATACAAAGGGGAACACAAACAGCACATCTTTTCTTTTGGACGTATGACAAAATTGCCAAGCAAATATCACAGCCAGTCCTACATCCCTCATGGATCGGTGTTTCGTAATGACTGTGGATGGTAGCCAGCGCTTCACAGCGAACTGTTACATCAGCAATTGATATTTTTTCCTCCTGGAGGCAATTCACATAATCACAAATTCTCCATGCAAAGCATCCTCAGCAGTATCGTGTTAATGATACAATTAAATGTACGACTAAAAATAATTATAAAATGCAAATTTGGCAAAAAGGAGTTTAATAGGGAAATTTCATGACTGCACTAGAGAAGTTGTGGTTTAGCACTGAGATAGGTCTGATTGCTTGAGCATGTGGGTGCTATGGTAACACAGTTTCACCATTTGGAAGTGCTTAAGCTGAAAACCACAGTATGCTGCACCCTCTTCCTTTTGAGCAGGGTTCTGTAGAAGAAAAACAGAAGTAAACAGCATGAGAGAAACCACAGAGCAGCAAAGGCGTCGTTAGCTGCAGTCGAACAAGTGGGTTACTGTAGCTAAAGTATTCCTATGAAGACCAAGGAGGGCATTTGAAATGCAGTGCAATTGATAGAAATGCTTTTCTTCTGCCTGATAAATGCACTATCTTCCTAGATATTTATTAGTTTGTAAGAACTGTGCAGCTGGCAAAACGCATTTGAATTAGTGCCTTTGGGTTATGTTCTACTCCACATTTATGGTTTTGTCAGACTCCAGATATTGTTTGTAACAGATGTTTCCATAAAATCAATATTTCTAGAGGGAAATTTCTGTTTATCCCTGTATTTTTTTTCTCTAGGAAAAGTAAATTAGAATCAGAAATTTGTTTTTGATTAAAAAAAGATTTCAGATTAGCTAGATGAGCTGAGGAAAAAAATATTCCAGCTTTCTTCTTACACTTTTCTTCTTATTCTTTCCTTAAGAGAAGCTCTGTATGATAGCAGAATTTATACTTGGTATTAATTTGGTGGATGCAGACAAACTCTGATGTTTGCAATTCCCCCTCTTTCCTGAGCCTACAACACTGTGTTCCCTGATGTATCTGCCAGCTATAAATTCTTCTTAATTCCACCCCCTGCCCTTGTATTGATTTCTGGTCAATTTGAATTCATTGCCTTCTGCTTAGTGTATCTGGTTGGCTCTGGAACTGTGAAGGATAGAGGCAGCTCCCATCCTGGAAGGTGTAGAGCAAGAAGGTCATGGCAATGGTTGGCAAGGCAAGAATAAGCATTAATTTTAAAGGTCAATTTTCATTAAAAATACAGTACTGCATCCTATCATACTTAGCTGGTGTGCAGACCTGTGCTTACTCCTGAGACACGGTTTGCTGAAGGACTGTGCCTTCTGCAGTGGAATTCAGGTCTGAGCAAAGGTTCCCCTGTCCCGGGAAGGACAAAACCTTTGGTTCCCCAGAGGTATATGTGTGGCAGGAAAGAGCTGCCAGAATCACACTCTTAAACTGTGATTGCAGTATTGTAAGGAACCACGGTGGGGACAATTAATGGATTTGTATAAAAGGAAGCAGTTTGAGAAACTCACACCAAAACTGTTTAGTTTAATTATCACTTTGGAGAGTCAGAATGAATGCGTACATCCTGATGCCAAAAGGATATGATTGGCAATGTATGATCAACACACTTAAGAATTTTTCTTAGTTTAAAATTTATAATTCCAAATTTGTATCCCAGAGTTCCAGATGAAAATAAACATCATATTTCCTGTGTGAATAGAAATTCTAATTCTTAATTACTTTTAATTCCCTTAAGTTTGTTGCATTCCTAGGACTGCTGAAGTTTTTTATCATTTAGGGTTATGGATTATTTTCAAGTGCTTTCGTGTCTCCATCCACAACAAACAAAACCCTTAGCATTTGTTTAGGACCATCTATCTGAATTGCCCCATTTTCCTGAGAAGTTTCTACATGTTAAATTTGAAGGATTAACTTTTATTTTCTTTATAACTGAAAGCATGCAAAATCTCATGTGTTTTTTTGTGTGAACTGTATGTGTCTTTATTTTAGTTAATTTTCAAAAAGCAGCAAGTTGTCCGGAAAATAGAAACAGCTTTATTTTTCGTCCTCAAGACACAATGGTAAAGATTGAAGAGCAGTTCTGCACTCTGACTGTGGAAGCACTTTGGCACACATGATTCTACTTTTAGAATTTGGGGCATCCTCTGTGGTATAGAAATACTCAGACATTTAAGTGTTTGCAAGCCTACTCATAGGTTTTCCCAGGTTTATTTATAAAGTAGCAATGGATCTCTTTATTTTGTGTTTGTGGCCAAAAGAAGCAGTAACATCTCTGGCCCTGATGCTCATTTACTTTAATGTCTCCTCAGCTGGCTCTGGCAGCAGAAGGCAGCCTTAAAGTAGGTGTGAATTACATCCTATCCCACTTGAAGTTTAAAAATAAATCAAAGAAGGGCGGCTGGCAGCATTTTGTAAGGCTCCTTGCCTTACTCACCCTTCACCTCCCACTAGGAACTGTTCTTTTTTTTGCAATTTAGGATTGGCTTGCAGTGGAGCTGACTAATGTCTGCGCTCTTTGCTAGAGGACCCCCTCAGAGAGCTTTACTCCATCTGAACAAGACCACATCCTGTTACTTTCAGTGCAGGCATGAAGAACCTGCCTCTGCTGAAACTGTAAAAAGGAGGAAGACCTATTCTGGTGCTATACTGGCTGCTTTGTCTGAAGCCCTACTAGGTGGGGGGTGTGGGGTCTGTCCAATATGCCAAAGGGTAGAGAGCACCTGGGAGAGGGTGGCAGCTGTGCAGAGTTACTGAGCTCTTCTCCCAGCAGAGGAGCCCAGATGCGGACACGAGGCTGAGAGGATTACTTCCTCTGCCTCTCCCCAGCTCAAGCAGACACGCAGAGTGCAGCTGGATGCAAAGAGCCAGTAGGTGTGGCACCACCCTAGATAAAAAGCCAAATGCACTGTCAGCAGAAAGGGACCCTCCTTTCTTCCTTTCTCTGAGCTGTGTGCACCAAAGGACCTGTGTACGACCTACCTGCAGGCACAACCCTGCCCACAGCACCAGTGCCCTGGCCTTGGGCACCTCCAGGGAAAGGGCATCCACAGCTTTTCTGGGCAGCTTGTGCCAGGGCTTTGCCACCCTCTAAGTAAAGAATTTCTTTTTAACGTCTAACCCAAATTTTGCCTCTTTTAGTTTAAAGCCATTCCTCTCTGTCCTGTTGCTATTTCCCCTGTAAGAGGTTGGTCCCCTTCCTGCTTCAAAGCTCCCTTCAAGTACTGGAAGGCTGCAGTGAGGTTTCCCTGAAGCCTTCCTCCAAGCTAAGTAAGCCTAGCTCCCTCAACCTTCCTTGATAGGAGATGTGCTTCAGTTAGAGTCTTTTTGTCCGTAAAAACATTAAGTTTTCAGGATTTTAACGCAGGTTCTTCTGTTTATGTAATAGGAGTTTTGTTTACTTACACACAAGCACATGAAGCTGGAGAGTTCTGCTTAAAGAGATTGTGCCTTGACGCGCACTAACTTTTAACATATCCTAGACCTTAGCTGTCTGCTCTTGAGTTGCTTGTTTCTTCCAAGTGAAGTGTTTTCACTTTATTCTGCCTTTCCTTAGAGGACATCAACAAACATTAACTTCTTAGAAGAGTGCGACCATGGTTCACTGCAGGAGGTCCAAAGTCATAACTGCAGCAGTGACAAAGCTGCTCCTGGGTCTCCAAATGTGACCTTACACCTTGTTCTCCTTGGGGTTTAAGATGTTTGTGGTTGTCGGGTTTATTTCTTTTGTAGCCTGGTTTCTTTCAAAGTTGTTCTGTTTACTCTTGTTGAATACAAAATATAATAGTCCCATGTTTCAATCTTAGGGCCTGAATGCCTTCAGGCTTTCAGGAGAAAACATGATTAGCTCATCCAGTTTAGGAGTATTTCTTTGAGACGCTGTCATCTCAACTAAAACCTTTCTTTTAAGCAGCAGCTGTACTCTTGTCTGCCAACTGATAGTGAGACATAAAAGAGAACCAAATGAGTTAGCCAAGCTGCCCATCTGCTGGCAGGATGTGCTGGTGGGATCTTTTTGCAAGGTACCTGGCCAAGGCTAGAACTGCTCAAACACTATTGATAGATCATAAGTCTTTTGGGTAAGTCAGTAGGAACAAGACAGTGGCCGAATTAAGGGAAGGCAAAAGAAGTATTCATGTGCATTTTAGTACTTTTTATGTGCTATAATTCTTTTACTTGGATTATCTGAGGCTATCCTCTATATATTATCTTAAAAAAGGCTTCTTAATGGATGCACTTTAAGATGAGAGAAAAGCATTTCCTGTTTAAACCCAGACCAACTTGCTCACTTTGGTGATCATCAGACTTTCATACTGCTTGGCATGGTTTTGGTGGGCTGAACATCCTTATTAATTTTAAAGATATTCTTAGATTTCAGCCTCCAAGTTTCCAGAGACACGTTTTAGAATCCAAGTGTGAGCAAACAGTTTGGACTTTGTTAACCAGAGATTGGCTCAGACGTATTTGACAACTGTGGGACGTTTAGAGAAAAGTAAATTAATTTGTCAACATGCTCACTCATACTGGAGTATTACAGTTTGTTTGCTGAGTTCTCTTTTCAGTTTGTCTAAGATCTCTCTGTAAGTTTATGCCTTGCTGTTTGGAAGGACTTCTTTAGTGTTTTGGTGCCACCTATTGAATTCTTATTAACTGCATCCTATTCCATTGCCATGATAAATAACAGCATTGAATCACAGAACAGGAGATTTATAAACCGCTCAGAATGACACAAAATTGCCATGCAGTTCTTTAAAATGCCAGTGCTTATTCCAAGGTAAAAAGGGTAATCTAGGACTGTTATTTTCCAGACTTCTTTAAGAAATGATCTTCTCTAGCTGACCCTGGTGTAGGTCAGATTGGACAAGACAATCTCCTCTGTCATCTCCCTCCAAACTTCATCAGTTCTTTGTG
Source organism: Lagopus muta (assembly GCF_023343835.1). Lineage (NCBI taxonomy): Eukaryota > Metazoa > Chordata > Aves > Galliformes > Phasianidae > Lagopus > Lagopus muta. The sequence goes on along the minus strand of NC_064437.1, from coordinate 20,887,920 downwards.
TGTAACATGTAGCATCTGTCACCATGAGCAAGCAAGAAACTGTATTTACAGTAGTATCATCGTTCCTAACTTTACAAGGGAAAGAATGAAGAAAATGGCTTTCACAGGATCTGTAAGGAAATCAGTGAGACAGCCTGAATTACAACACTGTGATGTTTTTGCTCATATTACTCAATTTTAATCAAAAGAGGGAATCTTTAATTATACATTTTTGCCTTCATCGCATTTCCATTAAATACCTAGCAAATATTTTGAATTGTTTCATTAGCCACTTTGTGATACTTCAACTCCTTTTATTATTATTATTTTTTAAACTGAAAGTCAATCTGTACAGAGGCTTACAGAAAGTAAATTTTAGGCATGAAGTATACTTAATGCACTGAAACAAGGCAAGGCTTGGGAAGAAGGGGGAATAATTGATTCTTCTGCTGATAAGCCGATTGAAGAAAGCAAATCACACCATGACAATGAAAGTGACTAATTGCCAGCTTTCGAACACTGGATTTAAAAAATATGAAGTTACTTGGAGGCTGAATAGATTACGGCAAATATGATTATATGTTAGCATTATATGGTTCTTTGGCAACTTAATCTATATTGCTAGATTATACAATTGCTGTTAACAAAGTTTCCAGTCCTTACCTGAGATTTCAGATGCTAAAGTTGTGTTGATGGTTCAAAAGATCATCTACATTTTTGTTTCTTAACTCTAACAGAAATATAATGGAGAAGGACTAGTAGCAAAAGGGCAAGAAAAGAAAAAAACAACAAGTGACAGAAGAGAGATGACAGTTTGTGGACAGTTACAGCAAGAAGCATGTGAACAAGTGGAAGCTTGCTAGATATTGAAAGCATGGCAATTGTATTAGAGAGAGATTTCTTCAGGAATTGAGCAGGGCTTTTATGTTTCTTAATTCAAAGTGGAGCCTTCTAATCCTCAAAGTGAGCAGAAGATACAGTGATGAGGACAAACTTTTGTTTTATGGTGGATGCTCCTGCAAGTTGTTGTTCTCACAGTCCCAGGCATTGTCATTTATTTTTGTCTTTCTCCTGATATTGCATTACACAAATGTAGAATGGTTTTGGTCAAAGTTTCAAAGCAAAGTGTTAAGCTGAGGTTTATTTTCATAGCTATGAAAAAGTCACAGCTTCCAGCTGAAATCAGGGAGTGGTTTATAAGAGGTTAACTTAGTGCTTTCAGGAGAGTTTCTTAAATATCAGCAGAGTGGTCCAGGAAAAGTGCTGGGATATAGGAATGAGTATTAGTAAAATTAAAGGGCTTTTAGTAATACTGAGTCAAGTATTTCTAGCTTTCATGTAGTTGGGGGTTATATACCAGTAAGGTTTTCCTTGAGAAAAGAAGTAAACTTGGTGTTTTTCTTGCTAATAAATCATTCTTCTAATTCTTCTAATTCATTCTTCTAATCATTCTTCTTTCACTCAAGTCTAGCTCCATTTGTTGGTATTACTCAGACACACTGCTTTGTGATGAACTGAAAGATTTTGAATGTTTTAGTTTCTGTTATTGCAAAATACACTGAGAACTATGAAGATGCCATTTCAGTACTGTCCAGTATCTTCTGTCCTAAGAACATTACTTAGAGAAAGCCATACAAACTTCCAGTCTTTTTCTAATGTAGGTGAGCTTCTCACCTTCATGCATTTCTCACTTGATGATATCTTTTTCTCACTGCGCAGAAGGAAATGATAATCTGACCTCTGCCAGCTCTCTCTCCTCTGCGTTACCTACACGCTCCACATCATTCTCACCTCCAAGCACCGCTGCAGGTAACCGTGAAATTGGGACCGTGGCTCTGCTGCTCTTCTGTTTCAGCTGAGCTGGCATCCATCACAGCCTTCCTTGAAGCTATGACCATCCCTTAGGCTGCTTGGCACAGACTCCCTCAAGACTCAGGAAAATGGAACTTTAATGTGAAAGTATCAGTTCATACGCTATATGCTTGATGTTTTGGGGTCCTTGTTGTTGCTACATGTCTTTAAATGTTACTTTAGAATAAGTAATTCCCCAGGGAGAGCTCAGCTGATAGGAGAAATTATTCTTTTTTATTATTATTTTTGTTGTTGACTATGTATCATTTGTTGAAAGTGTGATTTACATCTTTTTTTCTCTCTCTTTCTCAAGGAGTTCAGCCAGCAGCAACAGGTAAGAAATGTTTAATTTAAATTACAGAACATTGTTGACTCCTTTTAGTTATGGTTTCTTCTTCCTTTTTCCTCCTCACTGTCATCTTGTGTAATGCCTTTTCATTCAGCCCGGTGAAATGAAATATGCTTTTTTAAGAGGGTAGAATATCAAACAAGATGTACTTGAGAATATTTAAACTCAGCATGTATTATGGAAGATGTGCAACCAGTGCCATAATGGATTACGTTGGCAGGATATTCTCTTGCCTCCTGTTCCCCCCAGCACCGTGAGCCTTGCACATACACGGTATCTTTGATTCCTACCAAGTTCACATTGCCTCAGCAGAGCTGCGTGAGCTTTGTGTCTCTCCTTGAGTTAATGTCTCCAAAGCATTTGACGCTGTGCCTCTCACCACAGGTTCCTCTCCCGCAGCCAGCACACACCTCTCCATGCACACAGGCTCCGGTCCGACCACGGGACTCAGCCACTCGCAGCATAGCAGCCCTGTTGCCTTCACCACACACACTCTCACTGCCTTTCATCAGCCTGCATCAGGTTTGCTTACTTCTTTCAGGTGCCATGCAATGCCCTCGGAGCTGTAGGGAAAAACAGAGTTATTTGACCTCAGGGTAACTTTTTCCACATTGTGGTTTATCAGATAGAACAGGCACTTGCAATTCAGCATAGGGGCAAGAGCCCAATAGTATTTGTGATCTGGTATCTGATGGAAAAGTCTCGCAGTCATCTCAGTAGTATTGTAACTCTGGTGAATGAGGCTGCTGTCAAAGCAAGAACCACACAAATGGACCTATGAGAAAGGAAGAACTTGTCAGTGGTTCATAAGCAATGGGGTAAATGCTAACAGTAAGTAACATCATGAGCAGTGTATCTTATCTGCCAAATAAACCCAACTGGATTATTGTTTCTGAAGGAGCATGAGCACTATTCATAGTTGTGTATTATTGTAAGAGCACAGCACTGTGCTTTAGTTCCTTGTTCACAAACATTAAAGCAGTTTTTATTGTACTGTATTCTATTGACTCTATCCTGGATTATGCATTAAAAAAAAAAAAAAAAACCAAAAAAAAACCAGAAAGCATGGCCTCCTCCTTTGGCAAAATTCATTTTTAAATGGTATATTCCTAAAAGTCTGCTTTCTTTTACTGGATAAATTAGCATGATCCTTCTTTCAGCACTTTTCTCTAACTTAGAAAAACCCTGGATTTACAAAAAATAAAGGGGGAGGAGGGAGTATAGTGTATGATATTTACTGGTGACATAGCCATATGCAATAGTCAATTTTACTTCTTAAATGCTGATGTGTTGTTTATTCCCTTACAGATTATTACAGTTCAGCATCCTTGCACAGCACCACATCACCAGTCACCATGCCAGCAAGCACTGAGACCATCCCCACTAGCACAATAGGTGACAAACTTGCACACAGCTGTCACAATTATGATACTGCAAGCACAGAAAATGTGTTAGAGAGAAATAATCCTGATTTATTTAAAATCAAACTTTAAAAATACAACTGCATTAAACTTCTCGGGTTTTTTTGTTTGTTTGTTTTTTAAGCAATATTATTAATAGCACAAGACATGAGATATACTATTTGCTGAGTGTGTGGCTCCAGTGCTGGAGGGACACAACCCCAGGGCCTTTCTTCAGATTTCAGTCTCTTTGGATAATACTTTTACCTTAGTGCATTTTAAATAATTGGTTGCAGGATGAAGTTCTTTGTTTGAGCTTCTTTACAGATTTCCTATGCACTGGTTCTTAATTCCTTTTATGGATATTCCAGTATTAAAGTAATTGTAAATTAGTGTGTAATGTTGAATGAATCTGTTTTCAGAAAGAGTAGCTATGCATAAAGTAGGTAAATTGTGTTTCTTTAGTGATATTAGAAACTGTCAGTTAGGCATTACATAGCATATGTATTTTGGGACACTGTTATAACTCATTATATCACAGAGAATGAGTGAATTTGGAATATTCTGGTGTAAGTTTGTATGGAGTAATGTTATGAAGAAGCAGTTTGACACCATTTGAAGATGGTGAAGCATGCATCTTTGAAAGAACTGGCTAAGAGAAGTGTGTAGGTAGTTGATATTTTCTTCCTTTTTTTAGAAGTGAGTAGACTTACAATATTTGTAATGTATTGAAGAGTTTTGAGCATTATCAGTTGCGCTCCTCTAACGCTCTGTGAGAAGCATACCTTCATTTTTTTTTTCTTTTCTTACAGAAAGTACTACAACAGCAAAAGAATCTTGTGGTAAGAAAGAAGCCCCTTATTCATCTCAGCCCTACTGGTTGAGCAAATCGGTAAACTCAAAGAAAGCTGATCACAAAAACAAATTAGTGACCATCTGAGCTGTCTCGTGTTTCTGGAAGATGGGCTCTAAAGTTATTAACTCTTCTGGCCTTCTCATCTCCATTCGCAGAGCTGCTGAACTGCCCTTGTACTGGGCTGTTCAGGGCTATGGAAGAACCTGCGTTCATCTCACGACGCCCTCTCTAATTTTCCCCCATCACGCCGATAATCACATGCTGCAAAACACAATTTGTAGCCATAGTAAATCCAAAGCTTGGATGTTGATTTCTCTCTTTTTGAAATAACTCCACTCTCTGATTTTCAGGAATGGCTTTTGATATTTACTAGATAGCTACGAAATGTTTTGGACAAGAAGATTTTAAATTTCTCTTCAAGCAATTGATTCAATGTGTCAAAATAAAATATTTAGCTTTCAATTGGTGCTTTAAGTAATAATAATAATAAAAAGTTATTCTGGAATGTTAATCTTTTAAATTCTTTAGGTTTCCTTACTAGACAACAATTTAAAAGAGTATTTTCCTAAGTAAATTTTCTGTTTCAACTAAACTGTTTTTAAGGTAGAAGTTATATAAAAATAAAAATGAAGTATAAAAAAGCAACTAATTTTCCTATATTTTCTAGTTCTTAAAACAAGTATGATGCTGTGGAGAGCCAAAAAAGCATTTAATACTTCTTAAAAATTGTCATAAAATTATGGTTGACTATTTTTTCCTTCTCTTTTTAGATAACGATATTGATAACGTAATTATAGTAGACAAGAATAACTTAGCTGAAGTTACGCTACGGAATCTCAAAGGAAACAGAACCTATTATATTTTGGGGAAAGGTGGGGAGAGCTCACAAGTGAGTGCCAGCAACAACACAGCAATGCTTAAGTGGTGCAAAAGATATACAGTTAGATCTGATAATTGCAACGACATGTATCTTACTATTCCACCTGGTAGGTATATATGGGTTTTAGTAATTTCTTTTTAATTTTTTTTTTAATTTATGTATTTATTTATTTTTGGCATATGGTAGTTCAGCTGTACTGGTCTTTCTTATCTACTGTTGCCTTTTCAGGGATTCTGACAGAGGTTTTCACGTAAAAAATGTACTTTTCTTATTGTAAATGTAAAAAATGAACTTCATCTGTGTTGGCCACATACAGCATGGCTAGCAGTAACAGGGCCACTGAGTACTTGAAAGCTATTACTTATGCTTGAGGTTTTGTTCATTAATGATATTATTTTCGGTGGATTAAAAGTTTCATTTTTTATTTGAATGCCAACATTGTCTTTTATTTCATGAACACCTTTTAATTTTCAATTTCAGCTTCTAAATTCTTTGCATGTTATTCTGTGCTAATTGAATCTTCGTGTTGCAAAACAAATAAGTATAAAATAACAAATCAATATATATAACTATTATCACAGTGATATTTAATTTTAATCTTTTCTAGATGAAAAAAGATACACTTTTAATAACTCATGCGTTGGAAACAACTCTGCAACATTGCCTTTACATTCTTTATGTAGAGATTGTGAAGATGGCTGTCCCAATGTGACTGCTAGCTGCAAAACGAGTGAGATACATCTAACATATTTTAAATGCTGATCGTTTTTTATTATTTCTTAAGCAATGTAGATGTTTTGGGATGAGTCTGGCAGATTTAAATTATTTGTATTAGTGTGAGGGAAGAGTTGTTCAGAATTTCTGAGGTCAGAGGGTCAGAGACTGCCCTCTGGGGTTTGCGTGCCCTGCAGGACATGTGGGGAGAGTTCAAGCCCAGAAAGCTCACTTGCTGAGATTCCCAGCTTCACACATTGCAGACATAAGGAGCTTTTGACCTCCTGCTTGATTGCCTGAAGGAAAAGTGAGAGCTTAGAGACTTGAGTGTCTGCTGTGAGCTGCTTCCTTGCAAATTGCCTAGGCAGTTGGCTCTGCAGGCTCCTGTACAGTGAGAGTTGAGGCACTCTGGTCTTGGAGTTTGCCAGCTTTGGAGTCTGAGGAAACATTGGTTCAATGGCAACTGATGTTATGCAGAAGATATGCTGGATATATCCTCACGTTCCAGAAAAATGTATGATGAATGTTCTCTTCAGTGTTTTTATCAATGATCTGGACGCAAGCATTGAGTGCAGGCTGAGTTTGCAGATGGTACTAAATAGGGAAGAGCTGTTGCTTCTCATAATGGTAGAGCTGCCTTGCACAGAGATCTTGATAGAATAGAGTGCTGGGCAGTCACTAACTGTGAAATTTAACAAGAGCAAATGCTGGATTCTGCACCTGGAACTGTGTAATCTTGCAAGCTCATATAGTCTGGGGAACAAATTGCTGCAGCACAGCCCTGCACACGGAGATCTGGGGGTTTTAGTTGATGGTAAAAGTTCTCCTCAGATAAGATAGCCGAGCACTGCAACAGTTCCCCAGGGAAATGGTCGTGTTCCCAAGTCTGCTGGTGTTCAAGAAGTGTTTCAGCAGTGCTCTGATATATATGGTTTTTTATTTTGCACTGGAATTGAACTCCATGATCCTCTCAGTCCCTTCCAATTCAGAATAAGGTCTATGATTTCAGTGTCCTGGGATTGAGGTTTTCCACTTTTGAGGGAGCTGAAGATGGTGATGGGTGAGCTTCTAAGAAGCTGCGACTCTTCAGGTTTCTGCCATGAATTGCTTTATTTCTGTACTTAAACTGTTGGAAAGTCAAAGCAAGGGAGTGTTAGTGACGAAAAGTAAAGATCTATGGAAACTGAATTTATATCAAAGCACATAGAACTCAGTCTATGTGTGAGCTTGTATACTTTTCTGTTTGAGGTACTTCTGTAGTTTTCTAGATATTGATTAAACGCAGATGAGCAAATCTCGTTTAAAATGATACTATGTACTTTTAGAGTTGTGAAAAATATTCGTAAGACATTTTTGTGTCCACAGATAATCCAGATTTAGAATACACTCGGGAATTAATTGATGACTCCATATTTCTAAAGTCTTTATCATCAGACAGTGAGTACAACTGCAGTGTTACAGTACATTTTTTTGAAAAGAACTTCACCAAAGATTTCAAAATAACCACAGATTATGATGGTAAGTATAATGCTTATTTTTGCTTTACGTTCCATATATTTCTAGAAAAACCCATTAGGAATTCCACTCTTTTCCTGAAGATGAAGATATTTGTTCGACATTATGCTCAGCCAATCTCAGGTTCTCTGCCAGCTCCTGCCACCCCCATCTCACGTCCTTTGTATTTTTTGGCCATAGTCACAATTGTCTTTTCCTTTTCTAGCCCCTGGCTCAGACCTGCAGTCTGAAGCCATTCTCTCCTTCACTCAGAGATTAACTTTTTTTTTTTTAAGGGAGAGAACTTGGCTTAATGTAAGCAGGTTTCAGTGAATCATATCATAGAATTGCCTGGGACCTTAAATGGACCTTAAAGATCATCTAGTTTCAACTCCCCTGCCATGGGCAGGATTGCCAACAACTAGACCAGGCTGCCCAGCACTTGAAGGTGCAGGCCTAGCCTGAAACGAGAGTTGAATGCTGGCTTTTGAAGAAAGATATGATAGAATGATTGCAAAAAATGTCTCCGTAGAAAATGACACGTTTTTCTACAGCATTGCCCTTGGAGATGGCTAAATGGTTTAGCTTTGTTTTCTGAATTAACAGAAAATCACCCTAAAACATGTAACCTATTAATAAAATTTCAGGATAAAAAAAATATACATATGGTTAAAACTGTAAGGAATTTAAAATATTTCATTTTAACTGGAAGTGTTGGAAAATTTTAGGAATATATGGTATTGCTGTATTCATCTGTGTCTCAAATTTAATAAATTTATGAAATTTCTCTGATTTTTATGATTTTGTATGTACTCTCTTTATAATTACGTATAATTTCTCTGAAGGAAATGTGCTATGCAAAATGTTAAATAATATTGGTATGTTGTGTACTGTTTAACGAAATTTAATTTGATCAAAGTAGATATAAAAAGGAGTATTTTGCACTTTCATTCAAACTTTTTCTTCCTGTCACATTTTTTCCAAACAGCTCCAAAAGCACCAGAAAATCTTACAGTACATCCTACTGCCACAAAAGTAACACTTACGTGGATGAAACCCGCCAACACAGCAGAAAACCATGTAGATGGCTATATTGTGATGTGCAATGGCACTGTTAAACGTAAGTATTGCCCCTTTGTCATAGAATAATTGCATGCATATTTTAATATTCACAAAGCACTGAGCATGATGCATTTTCCAAATGTATTTCTTAAACCTGTCCAGTAGAAACAATTAAACATATTGTTTGTACAAACATATTTATACATTTCTTTGAGTTGAGCTGCTCCACTTCAACAATGTGGTGTATTTTATCATTTTATCATTTCAGGACATCATCTGTCACACTTCAGTTCTCATGTGTCTTGCAATATAAATGTCCCGATGGGATCAGTTACCTGATAGGTTTTTAGCACAGTACTCTCTGCCTCAGAAAATGCACCTACAGCTTGTTAATATATTTACTGAGAAGATACATTCCTATTTAGAATTCTAATTTTTAACACATCAGAAATCTGTGAGAAAGTGGAATCATTTTTATTTTTATTTTTCCCTAGGAAAAACCTACTTTTTAGGGAAAGGCTAAGAACCTTTGTGGGTAGGTTGTCCTAAAGCAGCACTAAACCTGTTTATTCCTTCAAGGATGATAAACAGAATTGAACTTTCAAGAAGGACTACAGATTTGTGACTGCTTACTGAAATGGTAGAAAGTGCAAAAAGGGGGCTGCCTTCTGTGGAAAAATTATATATGTAAAAGTCAGGGGTGCTAAGTACAGGATTGCATATACATGTTTAAACAAATAAATCCAGGTTCTTCTCACTCCCTTCCTCTATGCTGTTTTAGACTGTGTTACATTTAGATGGATGTGTCTGTCCCCATTATACTGGGACCATATATTCCGTCTGTGAGCTTTAATTCAAAATAAGAAACGTGCTGGAAGATGGCGTTTTGAAAAGAAAGAGCCTGATATGTTATTTCAGAAAATAAATGCCAAATGTAGATAGTAATTAAAGTGGAAGTGCATAACAGTGGATTTGCATAACTCTGATGAGGTGCAAGAGATTACATGCATAAATCTTAATTTCATTTTTCTTTTTTAAGACGTTACCATGAATCAGACCAACTTTACTTGTATTGATTTAGAACCTTATACTGATGTCTCTGTGTCTGTAAAAGCATTTAAAAACAGCAAGTGTGTAAGGGGTGAAATCTTTTGTGGAGCTCCAGTGGAAGACTGCTTGAAAACACAACCAGCAAGTAAGTCTCATTTGCTAATTGTTGCAAACAAGGCTGACACTAACACAGGAAGTACGTAATTTCTTATTGTACTTAATTGCAATTTTATGTATGTTACTACTATTCTGCCATAAAATTATTAACATTATTATTTTTACTAACATTAATATCAGTAGTGTTTCATTTTTGATTATTTAATATGATTTTAATTAAACATGGTATATTTTTATCCATACTAGACTTTTTTTTTTTTTTAATTGCATTCATTTGAAATTTGTGACAAGAGCAGAAGAACCCTTCCCACCAGATTTTGAAAATATTTCCTGATGGAGACAAGGGTTAATACAGACATCACTGCTTCCTATTTTGGTGGTGGTGGTGATGGGTTGATTGATTTTTTCCCCCGAGGCTCAAAACCGAGCACAGAAGTCAAGGTGTGGCATCACCACTGCTACATAACCTGATGGAATACAAAATTAATATTTCCTCTGGCTGCACAGAATCAGAAAAAATACTTTATAGTGAAAAATAAAATATTATTTTTGTGCTAGTGTTGTTACAATAGTTTAAACTGGTGTGCTTTTTTGTGTATGCGTGTTTGTTTCTGTTTGTTTTTTGTTATTGTTATTGTTGCTTTGTGAATATCACCAACTCTGGCTGCTGTTTTTATTAATGTGTTTCTGTAGGCTTTTGGGAAGTATTTCAGGCAGGCTGTTCTTTTGAATTTAAATTCTCTCTCTCTCTTTGGGATGTTGGGAGTTTTGCATCTAGTTTTGCATATTATTCATGAAAGCACTGGAATCTCTCTATTACTCTGGGTCATTTTCATAACACATTGGAGCTTATACGCACAAGAATATAAAGATGAAAATTATCACTTGAAGCCCCATAGGGCTAAAACAACATCAACAAATACTGATGAATGAATTGATTGATAATGTAATGTGTTTGATCTGAGACTTAAGAAAAACTAAAAAATGACTATTTTTTGAACAGTCCTAATTATAGGATGATCATAAATTGTTCAGTCGTTTGTTTGTTTAAATTAAGACAATAATTTTAAAACTTCTGAATTTTGGAGCTCCTACTCTCTTGGGCTCCAGTCATGTTTTAATATATCAGGTAGAGATTGTGGTCCACCATATATTTAAAGGTCCAGGAAAAAAAAATCCTGTGTTAGTCATGAAAACTAGAATTTGATTGTTTTCACAAATTTGTGACACTAAACCTTCTCCAGCTGCTACAACAGATGATAACAACATGATCAAGCAGATACTGTGAGAGGCTTTTTTGATTTCTTGAACAGGAGAACATGTCATTAGAGCACAGCTCCTAGGGAATAGGAAAAGCTACAATTTGGAAAACAGTTTTCCATCTTCAACACGCACATTCCCACAAGAAATGCTTGCTTTCTTCTTGTCCTAGTTCTTTTAGCAGCATTCTGAAAGTCACAAATGTGCCCTGTGGATAAAAGTGAATCAGGAACCACAGCCCATCCAGCGAAGCATTGTGTCCTGCTGCCCCCCAGATGAAATTCAGTCTGCTCATAAAGCTTCACACACCTTAACTCTCCATACGAAGGAAAAACAGCTGCATATTTATACTTCTTAGTGTATGGCTTGCAACTTGGAGTGATTTTTGGAGAAAATTTCCATGGCAGTGTGGCTAATAAAGCTGCCTTATGTGGATGGTTATTTACTGCCCTTTGAGGCTTTAACAGCCAGTGAAAGGTCCCTTAGGCTGTGTCCCATTCTTAAATCTTTTGCAGCACAATGCAATATTAAAGGTAGAAAACACAGATTAGACTTAATAGATGTACTAGCATTAAAAAGTAAAAAGTTTTAGGAGTTTTAGAAAAATTTGATACTTGAATCCAACTATACTTTTCCACATCAGTTTTGAAACCTATGTGCTCAGGCTGAAAACTTTGTTTGTTCCCATGTTTTGTCCGTTGTCCTCAAATGGGTGACATCAGAAGCAAAAGATAGTTGCCATATTATTATCTTTGCAGCCCGACTTCCAGTGGAGCTCTGTTCCTCCCAGCTGTCTCAGTTCCCTTTGATAGCTTTTTCAGTTCAGATAAGTCCAAATTGATTTCCCAAATTGTTTTTTTTTTCATCTTGTTAAATTGGGACAGTGATTTTTAAGGAAGAAATTGCATAACATTGTTAAGAGAGGTTATAACAAGTAGACGTGAACACATACTGTTAAAATGTTTGGTTTGAAATGTTGAGAATGGATCCAGTAACACTTCTTTTACAAACAGAACCAGAGAAAGTGGCTGGCTTCAAACTAAAGTTGGTGGCTGATAATATTGTCAAAGTTGAATGCAGAAGTCAAAAAGTGTATGGAAGTGAAACAAAATTTGAATTGGCTTGGAATTCCAGCAGCGGGAGTGAGAAAAAGAGTAACAATGAATGCGATTTTACAATAAAAGATCTCTCTTACTTGACAAAATATACCTTTAAGGTAAGTGAGCTTATTTAGCTAAATAAAAAGCAAAACTCCTATATTTACATTGTTTAAGTGCATTATTCTTGATTTTAGAGAAAAAGGCAAATCTGGCGGTGAGATCATCTGTGGATCTGCAGGCAGGAGATGTAAACAAGTGGCTGTTACTTATGAAATAACATGTCTCTGCATATGTTTCTAGTTGTATCAATCAAGCCCTTACCTGCTACTCCATATAGGTTCAGACAGCATGCAACCTACAAGATGAATAGCTTGGGACAGATAGAAAAAGATATTTTCTATAAAGAAAATGAAAAAGGAGGGATAAATGTACAATAGTATGAAAGACATGAACATATCTAAACAAAGCTGGTATTTTATTTAACAGTTAAAGTAATCAAAAGTTAATATTTCTAGAAAGCAAGTTTTTAACAGTTGTCTTCGGCTTTTGTAATTTAACCTTTTATGAATAAATTCCAGCACAATAACTGGCTTAGAAATATCCCTATCAGTTTGCTATTTATGTATTTGGTATTGAAGCAAATGTAATAATGATGCTTCATTGCACATCGTTTGGTTTCTCTTTCGGATTTGAGAGATTTGATTAGAGAAAGAATATATTTGTAGATGCATCTGTCTTTGACTTTGTAAAATGTCTTCTATTTCATTAACATTGCCATTCAGTTAAACAGTTATTTCTGGATCAAGATCTTGCTGTAACTTAACTGGAAACATGAGATGCACTGTAACAGGCTGTCAATGAGATTGATATTCATTGGAAATAGATATATTTGAAAGACCTACAGATTTTTTCTTTTTAAAGAAATTTTCTTTTTAAAGAATTTATGCAAGCATTTTTACTTGGTGTATCTGAACATTTTTATTATTCTCACCCACTGTATGCAGATCTCCGTGAATAATGGATTTTATACAGGAGACTCAGTATGTGAAGAAATATATACCAGATGTAAGTAAAAACATACAGCATCTTTACTTCTTGACTTAAGTGTAGTATGGAGTAATGGTGTAAATTCTGAATTTTGTTACAATCTGCCTATTTGTATAGGTAATAATTAACTGCATTAAAAAAAAAAAAAAAATCCTTCTTCAACATTAATGTAAAAGACCATGTTAACAAGTCATCAAACACAACTCAGAATACCTGCATAGCCGTGGCTTCCTCATGCGTGCATTTAGAAATTCATTCGTCTGACTTAAATCGATCACTTCAGAATTATTTTCCTGTATTCAGATGTTGTGTTCCAAGAGCTGTGTTTTGTGAGGGAATCCCCACTCCCATGGAGTGTGTGTGTACAACGCCAACTATTTTAAGAAACTTGAAGTATCGTAGGCATGAAAAGTATAGTAGACAAGATATAAATAAAGAAGAACTTTATATATTATTGAACTAAAGTAACTTATTTACATGGAAGACTTTTCCCACTGCATCTTTTTGGGAGATGTCCCTCCGTGTCTGTCAGAGAAGTCTTATCAACTGTCAGAGGCACAGGGAACATGTCAGTGATCTCCCATGTGAGATATCCTGTTTTGAATTCAGTTCAAAATGATGGTTGGATTAAAGGAATTGGATAAATGGGATAACTGAGTTTTTCATTTGAAGAATATCTGTTACTAAAGTTTCTTGGTAGAGCTCGCAAGAGCTGTCATTAATTTAAAAAAAAAAAAAAAAGGATAAAAAGAGGTGAATCAAGAGATCAGTTGAGGAACAGAAGTTTTTCTGACCAACTACCCAAGACTTCCCATGTCTATTTGTGTAGTGAGCAGATGATGACAGGATGGGCCATCGTGCAGAGGGCAGGCTGCACTTGGAGCTGCTGCGGCCCTGGGGTTGAGGTCCCCCGTTCCCACCACTCACACGCTCAGTGTGCAGCATGCAGACCAGGGCTGTGCCAGGCTGGTGAGCTTTGGCATTTTGACAGGTGGACATGGAGGACTACAGTGAAAGTTTTCATAATGAGGAAGAAGTTGTTCCCTCCTTTTCTGTGAGCTTAACATTTTTTGACCTTGGAATAACAAATCTAAACTTAATATTTAAAAATAAGTACTTAGTTGTTTACACACGCACACACATAAAAAACTTGCCCTGGTTTGCGTATATACTTTTTAAAATTAAAAAAAAAAAGAAAAAATAGGAAACTTATATACTGTTAATTATTTATCTGAGGAATAATGTATTTATTCTTTGCCTGTCTCTAGATAACTCGAGGGCCCTGATTATATTCTTGGTGTTCTTGATTGTTGTGACATCAATTGCTTTACTACTGGTTCTGTATAAAATCTATGACCTTCACCAAAAAAAGCTTAGGTAAGCTTCGTGTTTCTCTCCCTTTCTTAAAAAATATTTTGCTTTTCTTTTCTGTTTCTCAACAATATTTCACAAGCAGTAGTTCGGAAGTGTTAAGGTCTCTAATTTCACTAATCCTTGGCACAGTCATTCATTCATCTTCTCATCCTTTCAAAAGAAACTCAGAAACCCTCTCGTCTTGTCTGGCAATGCAAATACAGTGAGAGAGAATTAAAATCTCCCTGGTGTGCCTTTTTATCTGAAACATGGAGGGTTTAATCTGCTAGAAGAAAATGCCTTTCACTATGTGAAAAATATTCGCAAGTTATCTGGAATACCTCTCCTAAATGATTTCAATTAAAAGTATTGGAAATGATACACAGTTTCTTGGGACTGTTTTGAAATTGGATTCACCCATCTCAGAGAAATTGTTTATTACAGCCATCTCTGGGTTGACTTGACAGGTCTGTAGGATGGTGTACTGGGACAGGACAGCTATTGCCTTCCCTTAGTACTGTGCTAGAACACCAGGCTGACTGCTGCTTCTGCTGTGAGGGGTGCTGTGCAACATGTGAGAGGACATTTACTGCTGGCACGGAAGGAGGAGTTAGAACAGTTTCTTCAGAAATCTCTCAGCCTTCAAGCCACAGTAAAACCAGGGAATTCATCTCTGCTAGATCCTCTCATCTTTTCTTTTTCCAGTAGGAGGACAGGGAGCTGCTCTTCCCCAGACTCAAACTTTTCTAATACAAGAATCAAAATCAATTTTCACTATATGACTCCAGAGGAGGTTGAGTTGTTCTGTGTTATTTTAGTACTTAAACTTAATTTTCTTATTATTTAATGATTAATTTAATTTTACATTTTACATATGTGTAAGTTTTCTGACACATGTTTCCTTTTGTTAAACAAGAGGAACAAAGGTGGTGTGAGAAGTCACTCCAGTCAATAAATTAAAGATGTTACCTACTGGTGATAAGGACAGAATTGTGCAAGCAGTAACACTTTGTGATGCAGCTCCCTTGTTTCTCCCATTCTAAGTGCTCAATGCAGGACAACAGAGATCCTGACATCTGCCCAGGGGCTGTCAGACTCAGCTGTAGCATTCTTGTTTTAAAGTGAGCTTGTAATGCTGTCTGTTGGTTACTGAAAAGCCTTGGTGTTCTTATGCGAAACTGCATTTATTTAACCTGTTATCAGATATGTGTCATACCAGTCAAAGCTTTTACAGATTCTTTTGCCTCTTACAGCAATTCTTCTGAAGTCATCAGCCTTGTAGGTGGTGAGTATCTTTATATAACAGATGGAAATAAAATAAGTCAGATCTCTTACTGCCAATTTTGAAATGTTTGCATTCTAGGTTATAAATGTAGTTTGCAAATATTAGCATGATATAACATAATTCAGGGAAATTTAAGAAAAAAAAAAAACTTGAGTGTTTTTGGTACATTGAAATACTGAATTTCAAATATGTTTCAGAAGTATTTATACTTAAATGAACTAAAAGTTTATTGGTTTGAAACACTCTTATTTATTATTTCATTGAAAAAAACAATTGTCTCTGACAACGGTCATCACATTTGTAACCCTGAAAGCAACTTCAGAGTCAAATATTGCTTCATCTAGAGTTTTCCTTCCCAATTTACCTTCTTCAAAGCAAGGATTTTAACATGAAGCAGTACTTTGTCACTGTAAATTTTTTAAGGCTTTCAAATTCCGGAGACTGAAACTAGACAGTGTGTGCAACCTTTTGTACAGGATTTCAAAGCTTATGAGGAAGATGAAATCAGTGACTACTAGAGAGCTTCAAGAAAAAAATCATTTATTGCATTTAAGCACAGAAAAATTGATTATTATAGGCCACTCCTAAAGTAATGCCTCCTATATGTTTTCATGGAAACAACAGATATAAGGAGTACAATAACACTGTTTGAGAGGGCAAATTCTCAGCTACAAAGTACTGTTTTTCTACACTGTCACTACAACTGGATGTGCGTTTTCATCAGTGAAGAACAAGAGCCTGCATGCTGCACCAGTGGAGGTGACACACTATTGCTCTTACCACTGCTGAAATGCTCCACCTGCTGCCTTTCTGTGCTCGCATCCACTGTTCAATCTCCAGAAACGTTCAGCAAGTGTCACTGAATGTCATTGGGTGCCATTGTTCCCCTATGGCAGAATTCAGTGACACATCTTTGCTTCAAACACATTTCCATGTCAGATGCCATTTTGTCAGATTGCCCCTCTGCTGCCATCTGTCACACAGCAACAGCATGTTGCTGGAATATTGTTAGGAAGGTCCAACCTCTACTGCCATACCGCCATCATCCACTTCTGACATCGTGGGCCAACACTGTGAAATGAGAGGCATTACTTTCGGAGCAGCCCTTGTATTAAATGGGACATTATACAATATTGATACTCAAATCCATTTGTTCCGACTCATATTACTGCTTAAAGAAATCTCTGAAGCAGAAGTGAAAAAATATAGTTAGAGATGTTAAGCCTTGTCATTCATTGTCATTAAACATAATATTACAGATTATTACAACGGAATCTGATGGTGAATATGTCAGAGAAAATTGGGAAAAATAGGCAACGTGTCTTGTTATATTTCAAGAGAAATGTTAACAGGCTGTTTATACAGTAATTCAATTTACCATTGCCAATAAAGAATTAGAACACCCACGTAACTACGGTGGGTGTTTGGGCAGTCTGTTGCACTGACCCAGGTGTTACAACCGCCACTTTGTAGAAGAGCGCTGCTCAGGCAGGAGCCCCGCACACGCCCTGCTGGTGCATTCTCAACTCTGCAGCAGAGCTAGGCAAGTTCTGTTATTCCTGGGACCTGTTTCCTTGTAGATCGCCTGAGGGACACCAGTTCGTGAAAAATTAACGTGCTCAGTTAAAATAAATGGGTTTGTCCTTTTGTTAATACAGCTGACAGTTTGAGAATCACATTTGCTGAAATGTAATTTGTGTTTTAAGAGCCAGTAAAGATAAATGTTCGACATATTTACACAGTTAAAGATGATGAAAGGCAGCTTTTGAACATAGATCCAATACCTTCAGAGAAATTGTTGGAGACATACAAGAGGAAGATTGCTGATGAAGGAAGACTTTTCTTGGATGAATTTCAGGTTTGTGACTGGCTTGAAATATACCACAGATTTGTGGCCAGGTGGTGGGAAGAATTCTTTTCAAGAGCATTTCTGCAGTATATGCACTGCTTACAAATAAAACCCAAAGAACAGACACCTCAGTGAATTCTCATCAAAGGTCAAATAAGGCTCCAGCTAATTTTTCTACTTACTTCTCCTCATTGCTAGATCATATTACAATTTTTCCTTTTCTTTCTGGAGGTGTTTTTCAGCAAAAGTATAAAATGCATAGTTTAAAAATTATCTAATTCAAAAGTGCTTATCGAGGTAGATTTTCTCTAGTCTCTCTTACTTTGTAGGCTTGGGGATATAAATAATATTGTGGAGATATATAACGAAAGAAAATAAATGTCATGACTGTTATAAATGACAGAAATATATGAAATAGAATTGTATGAAACAGAATGCTGTCTTCCAGATTCTTAGCAGTACCAAATGTCTTCTGTATGTATTTGGTGGTAAACAGAAGCTATTTGAAGTATGTGATTACCAGTTAAATAAACATTGTTATTTACAGAGCATACCAAGAATTTTCACTAAATTTCCAATGAAGGAGGCCAAGAGGAGCCATAATCAGAGCAAAAACCGTTACATCGATATTCTTCCATGTGAGTATTTTTACAGTTTTTACGTGGTGTATTAGTACCTCTTTTCTCAGTTCCTTGTGAGAGTATAATTATTTTGTTTCAAATAATTTAAACAGATGATCATAACCGTGTTGAGCTCTCTGAGATTCCAGGAGACCCGGGATCAGACTATATCAACGCAAGTTATATTGATGTGAGTGAGTTTTACTTGTACAAAATTATAGGCCTTACTGAAGAAATTTTGAGCCTGTGCATTTCATGTGTTAAACAGCTTTGAAGATGTCCTCATGTGTTCGTTCCATTTTTACAATGTATTTGAGATTATTGGACTGTTGCATATGGAATTCATTTTTAAAGTTACAAATCTTATTGGTCATGCGTTTTTCTTTTTTTTTTTTAAGTTGAATAACATTGTACATTTTAATAGGGCTTCAAAGAACCAAGAAAATATATTGCTGCACAAGGTAAGTTTAACCTTAAATTTTCTGTTTTATTCTTTCAATCACTTTTTTTTAGGGAGTAGTCACAAAGTAAACTTAAAGTAAATTTAAGGAGGAATTGAAAGTTTGACATTTTAAAATTTAATGAGAAAATGCTTCCAGTAAGTTTTAGCTTAGAGAATTTTGTGATGGTGAACAAATAATATGTTAGAGGTAGACTTCTGATGATGCATAACTTTACAGCAGGAGTTTTCACATTTCACAGCCATGTATTGAAAACGTATGAAAATTTTAAAATGTAGCATAATGGCAGCAGCCCTTATAAAAGCAAGTCTGTGTCTGTTATTTGCATGGTATCTGTTTAGCTTTTCAGACTGCAGGGCTAACATCAAGGCAGCTTTTGAGTAGCTGTACTCTGAAAAAATGCCTTGAAATATCACACAGTCACAGAATCGTAGGGGTTGGAATGGTCCCATGGAGATCATTGAGTCCAACGCTCTGCTAAAGCAGGTTCCCTACAGCAGGTTGCACAGGAAAGCATCTAGGCGGGTTCTCCAGCGAAGGAGGCTCCACAGCCTCCCTGGACACAATTCCAGTGCCATATAACCCTCACAGTAAAGAAATTTTCTGCCGCTAGGTCCCAAGGATGAAACCACGGATGATTTCTGGAGAATGATCTGGGAACAGAAAGCAACAATTATTGTCATGGTTACTCGCTGTGAGGAAGGAAACAGGGTGAGAAATGCCCATCCATCCATCCATCCATCCATCCATCCATCCATCCATCCATCCATCCATCCATCCACCCATCCATCCATCCTTCTTTTGTCTGAAATCAGAATGGGTTGCTATGCTGTGGTGAATTACATTTTCTTCTTAAGTCCTCTGTTTTCATTTTTTGTTGTTCTGGCTTTGTCAAAACCTATGTTGGATGGCATGCCAAACCAGTGTTTCCATATGGAATTATCACTTATCAGAAAACGTCACTTTATTTACAGCTGTAAGTTAGTAAAGGGTGGGCTTCCAAGTAAAGCCCAGAAAAGGGCTTGAGGTAGAATTCTGGCTTTTTGTAGACTTGGCAAAAAATGTATGATTTGCATTTTCCCCTGTCTAGGCTCTTCTGATATTCTGCCAATGCCCTCAGTTCATAATATTTTTTGTATCTACTATCTTTTCCCTTCCGTTAATTGGGAAAGTTGAATGCTTCTGGCTTGCTTATGTTCCTTACTCCACATAGAGCAGGGAAGGTAACATGAGGAGTTTTGATAGCTTTTAAAGATTAAAATGTTGGCAGCATGCAGGTTTAAAGCATTTCTGAGTTGTTTTATCAGCAAGCATGAGCAAAGTTCCTCCCTGGAGGCTGAAAAAGATGCTGTAGAATTAGCAACAAACTTCTCCACAGTCTTCAGGCAACAGCCACAAGGTCTGCATGGAGGTATTCACATTGTCACCTAGTATACGAGATTTTTTCCCACTTTCTGTTCCAAGTTAAATTCCATAGATATTTGGAATTGTTTGGCAGTGACATCCTAAGCACTGACTGCCTTTTCAGGGGAGAACAAGACCTATAAGGAATTGGAAAATGATATGAAGTTATTGTCTATTTTAAATCAGACTTTGTTCTAGCTCTCTGCTGTCTGCCATTTTGCAGTCATTCTGCTCACCAATTAACTTCATATCTTCATAGAACAAGTGTGCCCAGTACTGGCCATCAATGGAGAATGGCTCTGCAACATATGGAGACATTATTGTGAAGATCAATGAAAGTAAAATGTGTCCAGACTATATAATTCAGAAACTACACATCACAAATGTAAGTTGATTTAGGAGCATAAGGCTGAATGGGGGTCAGTCTGTAGGTTTTGTTAAGAGATTATTTATAGCATGAGAAGAGTTAGGTAGCAATGGAAGATGCTTTGCTTATGTTTCCCAAGCAACATTTTGTGTAAAAGAGAACTTGACAGACGTGGGTGTCATTTCTTTCAGGAAATGTGAGTTAGACATGTATTTCCCAACTTAAAAAACTATTTTTTGTAGTATCTCGTCTGTGTTTAAGGGGAATCTGTTAACATGTTAAGTATGGAAAACTTAATACTTCGTGATTTTCTTATAACTTGTTCATTAATACAGAAACTGTATAGGCATCTTAGCATTATCTTTTGCAGTATCAATGTGACTCATAGGACATTGTTACCTAACTCCATGATAATTGTACAGTAGTTGCAAAATTTGAGTGATCTCAATATAAATATAAACATTTTGAAATTACCATCTACCTATGTGAAGAGTCAATAAGCATGGTTAACTGCTCTCTCTTTACACATCTGAAATACATTATTTCCTCTATGAGTAATTGAGGAAAAAAAATTACCATGTTAGGCTAAATGCTTCTCTCATGATAATAAATTTTAGCAAGGGCAAATGGAACTTAATTCACAGATAAAAGCATTAAAACTCAAAGAGTAATTCTACTGAGATATCTTGAGCAGAAGAATCAAGCAAATCCACCCATCTTGAGTCATTATTTCAGCTGGAAATTCCTCCTCTTCTCTCTCATTACATTGCAATAATGCAAAAATTGCAACTTAGTAAGGTATCATGATGTAAATAATTGCTCTGTGACTAATCTTAAAAGGAAAAAATTGCAACAGGATGAGAACTATGGCTTTACTGTGTCTATTTCTTGTATGGCCTGCAGTTAAATGTATATTATTTTGTTTATATATTATTATCTTATTTATTGTTCTTAATCTAAGGTGCCCTCAGCAGACTACTTCTAGGAGACATGAGAGAATTACTAACCGATATCACTTGAAACAAGAAGAGCTATAAACTAAGTTATTCATGAATGGAATGGGGAAACATATTACACCCTGGATCATAGGCTAGCCTGAGAATAATATATTTGTAACGCTTTGAACCTTTTGCTTGTCCTCTGTTCAAGTTGTTGTGAATTCCTGATTCACAGCTCTTGACTGTAATTTTTTGATTAAAAGTGAATACGAAAAATGTAACCTGAGAGGCTGCTGGGAGCCTCACATGACACCAAACTGTCAGAAATTTCTGTTTCAATATTTGATGACTTTTGTCCTTATTTTTCTTTTGCTTTGTGTATCTGCATTTGATTTTGGCTTTTCATAAACACACACGCACACACACATATATATATATGTAAAGTCATACTTCTCTTTGTCCAGGGAAGAGAAAGAACATCTGGAAGAGATGTCACTCACATTCAGTTCACCAGCTGGCCAGACCATGGTGTTCCTGAGGATCCACATCTCCTTCTCAAACTCCGACGCAGAGTGAATGCTCTCAGCAACTTTTTTAGTGGCCCAATAGTGGTTCATTGCAGGTAAATCATAAAAATTTATAATGATTATGTTACGTTAAATGAATATGAAGTTAAGCTATTCACAGAATGGAGCTAGCAAAAGTCAAAAGTAATTGGCTTATGCCAAATTTTGTGCAATAATTACTTGAGAGGAGGTAGTTAAAGATGCAAAGAAAAGCTTTTTTTTCTGGTGAATCATTCTCTATTCAAATTGACTAAACCTGAGGATATGTAGACTTTTGAAAAGCAGCCAGGTAAATGCTGCACTATTCTGGCTATAAGCACCATGATTGACAGAATTGACCTTACTGTCACTACAAAGCATTTAAAACTCAGACTCATCATTTTTAGTGTTGCAATTAATTTCCAGCGAGAATTGTTTTCACTTTTGCTCTCTTGCTGACTGCTCCTCTCTCAGGGAAGGACTCAGATATGCCTGTTTAATATCTTTCTCGATGATCTGGGTAGGAGAATTAAGAAAACCTTCATTAAGTTTGAAGATAACACCAAACTGGGGGGAAGTGTTGATCTGCCTGAGAGTAGAAAGGTCCTGCAGAGAAATCTGGACAGGCTGGATTGCTGTGCTGGGGCCAATTGGATGAGGTTCAACAAGACCTAGTGCTGGGTTCTGCACTTTGAACACAACAACACCATGAAACATGACAGGCAGAATAGCTGCAAAGCTGTGCAGAGGAGGACGTGGAGATGTTAGTCACCAGTTGACTGAACATGAGCCAACAGAGTGTGTCCAGGTGGCCAAGAAGGCTTGTGTCAGAAATAGTGCAGCCAGCAGGAGCAGAGAGGCCTCTGGTGAGGCTATATCTTAAGTGCTGTCTTCAGTTTTGGGCCTCTCACTACAATAAGGACATCTGGAGTGTGTCCAGAGAAGGGCAACAAAGTTGGTGAAGGGTCTGGAACACAAACCTTCTTGGGAATGGCTGAGGGAACACAGGTTGTTCAGTCTGAAGAAAAAGAGGCTTAGGGTGGGACCCTATTGCTCTCTATAACTGCCTGAAAGGAGGTTGTGGCAACGGGGAGATTGCCCTCTGCTCCTGCATAACTAGCAATAGGACGAGTTGTGTCAGGGGAGGTTCTAATTGGATATTAAGAAAAGCTTCTCCAAAAAAGTGGTTGAAGAACAGGTTTCCTGGGGAAATGGTGGAGCCACTGTGCCTGAAGGTGTTCAAGAAACATGCAGGTGGAGTACTTATAGGCATAGTTCAGTGGGCAATATTGGTGGGAGGTAGATGGTTGGACTAGATGATCTTTGAGGTCTTTTCCAACCTTAGTGATTCTTTGATTCTATGATAACCAAATCCCTTTGCACTTTGCAGTGCTGGAGTTGGGCGCACTGGGACCTATATTGGAATTGATGCTATGTTGGAGGGGTTGGATGCAGAAGGCAGAGTGGATGTTTATGGCTACGTTGTGAAGCTGCGCCGGCAGCGATGCCTCATGGTTCAAGTAGAGGTATCTTACTAAAGTTCCTTTCACTTAAAACTCTCTTTTACTAGTTCTTGATCTGTATTTCTCAGAACTGCTCTGCTCAGTTATGGATACTGCTGAAATTCAGGTGAAGACTTTCATACAAAATACAGCTTTGAAAAAGGGTGAGAGAACTTCCAGCAAAGTTTTTTTTTAGTTTAAATTTAACAAGTTTAGGCTTGCTGAGTTTAGATGCTAGAGAAAGGGGAGAGTTACTTTTTAGATTTGATAATCCAGCTTTTGACATGCAACTCATAAGTGCAAAGAAGCAGAGTTGAACTTGCATAATTAAATAAATTTTGTATTGAAGAAACAGTTTAGCAGGATTTTCAGTTAAGTTGGGAGTACAATGGTAGGCTTAATGGGATGCATGTTTTTAACTTATTTCGTTTTTTCCCCCTGATCTTTCAAATCTTAATTGCATGGTTTTTTATTGATGTGGCATTTATTTGCAGGATACCTTTCATCCAACACATTGCGTGATCCAAAATGTTCAACTTGGAAGCCCCTATGATTTTTTGAATGTAATGGCTGCTTAATGATAATGTTTAATGTTATTACTACTTACAATGTAAGAAATAGTGGTTGGTAGTTGTTTTTAAAATAATGGTATAAATTTGTTTACTCATAATTTCATTTTTAAACTTTTCAAATGGTTAACACCAGTCACAGTACATCCTTATCCATCAAGCACTGGTGGAATACAATCAGTATGGAGAAACAGAGGTCAGCCTCTCAGAACTACATTCCTACCTTAACAATCTGAAAAGAAAAGATCCTCCAAGTGAACCTTCTCTACTTGAGGCAGAATTTCAGGTAAAGAAGCACTGTTTTCTGGTATCCTAGGCCTTCAGTCCCACTTAGGTTTGAAAGTGACTTGCACAATAGCCACAAGAAAGAGATAATATATATAATAGATCACTTCTGTGATAATATTTTTAATAAAGATTAGGGGCATAGGATGATTAGTTGCGTCTGCATGCATATTTTCCATGTTACTGTACTTGTTGGAGTTGGCAATTGTAAGCTATAGTCCAGATGTGACCAAAGTTCATAGAATTGAAGTAAGAATTCAAGGCACTGGGAGATGAGGACAGAATGTCGGTGCTCAGAGGGGACCAAGATACAAGAAACTATTTTTATCTCAAATATAATTTCAAACTTATTTCTTTAGAGACTACCTTCCTACAAGGGATGGCGGACACAGAACACTGGGAATAGAGAGGAAAATAAAAACAAAAATAGGAGTGCCAACACAATTCCATGTAAGTATTTTCTGTGAACCTTCTGAATTTTATCTGTTGTCTTCTTCAAGAAAACCTATTAAATTCTGAACAAACAAGGGCAGTAAATTACCTTACAGAGATGTATTTAAGTAATTTTCTCAAGATTGTAAAATTAGAAACTTCCCCTTGTGATTCAAAGAAGAAATGATTTGTTAAAAATATGAATTTTGGGGAGTGATTTATTTCAAACCAGGTGGTCTTCACTCTGCAATTTTTAGGTGAAAGACTGGCCTTTTTCTGGTTGCCGCTTCCATTAAAATATCAGGAACCAGCTGTCTTTTCTGATGGTGAAAATGAAGAACTTGAACTTGGTGACTGACAAGCTAGTGAAGGATGACAGGCACTAAGCTTCAAAGAGCAGGTTGCTCTCTTACATATAGGGC
The DNA here is from genome assembly GCF_023343835.1 of Lagopus muta. Classification (NCBI taxonomy): domain Eukaryota; kingdom Metazoa; phylum Chordata; class Aves; order Galliformes; family Phasianidae; genus Lagopus; species Lagopus muta. Next base: position 20,862,729 of record NC_064437.1, on the reverse strand, counting down.
AAAACTTTGTTCAGTATTTGGATGCAGTGTGCCCCAAAATGTCTGTGGCTCACTTAGGAATTGCACTGGGAAGAGGAAGCCTGACAGGTGGAAACCTGGAGGAGCTTTTCTCAAATCCTGAGTTCTCCAAGGTTGACCTCTGGCATTACCCAAGGTGCAGAAGCTCATAGTGCTCTTCTATCAAACCCCCTTTTTCTGATGCCTCTGGCTTTCTGCCAGAAAGGACACTGCTGGTCATAACGTGTTTTGCAAGGGCTTTCCAGAATCAGTACCCAGTTTCCTGACCCTCCTCTACTAGTCAGAGAGTGACAAATGTACACCTGGTAGCAAGATCCCAAATTCAGAAATGGATACAGTTCAGAGTGAGTAGATAAACTTCTTTCCTGTGCTCAGCTCCGAGAATAAAGCAAGCAAACCATAAGGGAACCCAAGCCACCATGTGTGTGGCCACCTTCACCAGTGATAAAACAGTAGCTGGGATTCCCTGGAGGTGGCAGGAGGGTGATGACACAGAGGGTCAGCCCTGCTCAAATACTGTTATCTGAGCAGCAGTGTGGTGTAACTGTGACTCTGTCTCATGCAGATGACTTTAACCGAGTGCCAATCAGGAATGAAGAGGAACAAAGTAAGGAGGGCGAACACGATTCAGAGGACTCCTCAGATGAGGAGAGTGACTGTGAAGAATCAAGCAAATACATTAATGCTTCCTTCATAACTGTATGTATATAGAGGGTCCTCTGTAAGTAACTCACAAGGAAGATTTGACTGGCAAATCAACTTATAATTTTAGTCATAAAAATATTCTAAACTTTGCTACAACATACTTATCCATATTAATATTTTCTCTACAAGTGAAATGTGATTGTTATTCACATATACAAATCTGTGCTAGTAAAGTTTGGACTATCAGCTTTACGGTGACATATTTACCCCCAAGGAAGAGAGCCATTATCTGTCACTTACGAAAATAATGGATATTGTGCAATTAGTAGGTAAATTAGATTTATCTGGATTCTTTAAAATGTGACACTGTTACATTTCTATTTCTACACTGTTTCTATTAAGTGTAAACTTAGTTTTACTCTTGGTAGGTTAATGTGAACTTGTGGCATACTAACTCTGTTGTAATAGTGTAAACTTTATTTCTTATTGATCCAATTAAACAGTTCTATCGAATTCAATATTTGCTTTAGCCCTGAAAAAATATGCTTTGTAGGTAATGGCACTGTGAGGCCTCACTCACTGTAGCATGCATGCATCTTGTTGTCAATCTGGAAGTAATACTTTGGAATTCATACTGTGATTTTGCTGTCATTTGACTCTGTAATTCTTGCAAAGTTGTTGCCTGCTGTGATGGGCGTATTTTCCCAATGACCAAAAGAGATAATTAATTTAGTGCTCTTTAAATGACAATGAGTTCTGTTGCATGGCAGTCACATTTGAAATGAATTTAAGGGAAAAAATATTTTACATTTCTTCTGTAGGGTTACTGGGGTCCAAAAGCTATGATTGCAACGCAAGGCCCACTGCAGGAAACTATCTCTGACTTCTGGCAAATGGTATTCCAAAGAAAAGTCAAAGTCATTGTTATGCTGACAGAGCTGAAACAAGGGGATGAGGTAAGGGCGACATTTTCTCATATTAAAGGTCATCTATATATAAAGAAAATACTGACCTGCACTCTCTTATTCTCTTCTACTTTGAAGAGAACGAATTCTGTAAGTGAACGTGGAAGATAAAATATAAAGAAGTTTATACAGTAAGCACTAACTTGTATTTTTATCTATTTTAGGAACTCTGTGCACAGTACTGGGGAGAAGGAAGACAAACATACGATGGCATAGAAGTTCAAATGACAGATGTCAACTCTTGTCCTAGCTACACCATACGCGCATTTGATGTCACACATCTGAAGGTAGAAGTTTCTTTGCAAATTATGAAAGGACGTTTTACATTTGTTCTTCTAATTATAGATCTAGCTCAAAGAGAGAGTAGGGGCAGTTCCCACCACTTACACCTTCTGCTGTAAAAAACTGAAGTATTTTTGTCTTCTAGACCAGCTGCTAATTACACTAAATGTGACAAATTGCCTCAGATTTACCATTTAGCTCATTGCCAAGAGAGTGGTAGCAGAGTCCCAGGAGGTCAGTTATCTTTTGTACTTTGAGCAAAGCTTGGTCCTCTCCCTACCTCATAATTACATAGAGGCAGAGCTCATATCACAATGTACTTCCCCAGGAATGTAAGTTTTCTTTTGTGTATCAGCTGTAATGGATGTACTGCTACATGAACCTTTTCTTTCAGCCTGACCATTAACTACATCTCCACTGCTGTTTTGCAGAGGAAAGAAACACAGAAGGTGTATCAGTATCAATATCACAAGTGGAATGGATTGGATGTTCCCGAAGACCCCAAAGATTTAGTTGATATGATTCTAAGCCTTAAACAAAAAGTGCCAGCCAGAGCAGCCTCTGAGGACAACAGGAACAGCCGCACTGTCCCACTTGTCATCCACTGCTGGTGGGTCTCGACTCAACACATATTTTAACCTGCCTCTGAGGTTTGGGTATGCTTCGTAACCACAATTTTGTGGTAGCTACCTTTTCCCACAGGCCTTTCTGTGGCTTGAGGGAGAGACTCAGCTATCCTTAGGATGTTCTTTTCAGCTCAGAATTGACCTTTTTGATTGCAGTACTGTAAGATGAGTGCACTTCTCTTCAACAAGCCTGTATGGGGTAGGTGATTAGAGCTAGCTACTTTCGCCTGATATGTGTATTTTGAGAAGTGCTAGCTCAGAGTGCTCTTATAGTGAAATAATAGTGAGGATCCAGCAGAGTATTTAGTTTATCCCAGTGCATAAGTTGGCTTTTTTAGGACCATTTCTAGAAATAAAATAACCTTGCATACTATCTTAAAAGGAAGATAATTACGCTAATCATTGCTGAGCCTGTAAGTCTGTTACTTCTAATTTCTCTCTGATATACTAAATGGCCACATTAATTCAAGATATAATCTAAATAAGTTATGTCTTGTGTGTATCCTACAAATATCCTTAATTGTCACAATTTCTGTCCAGTAAAACACCTTTCAGATATGTAATTCATTGTATAGACTTTGAAATTATTGTTGTCAAAATATTGAAGTTATTGTTTAATAAGAAGTCTTATTGATTTTACATTTTAAGAAGGTGCATTTTCTTTTAGTGATGGATCGCAGCAGACTGGTGTGTTTTGTGCTTTGATGACCCTCTTGGAAAGTGCAGAAACTGAAGAAGTAATAGATGTTTTCCAAGTAGTAAAAGCTCTTCGTCGCAGCAGGCTGGGAGTGGTCTCTACCTTTGTAAGTAAATCCTGTGAAATAACAGGACTAATCACAAGGCTTCTCATCAGTCAAATATCCTCCTAACCATATGTGTTGTTTCTGCATAGGGAACACTAATTACAATCAGAATATGAACAGCCACTTACCACTGCTTTAGAACTGGCCATTACTGATAAAAATAAAGCAGTCTATGCTGTAATTGTAGCAGCAGTCCAAAGCTGGAATTGTAAAACAGATTACGGAAGGATGCATGTTGTACAATTACAAATAGCATAAACTGGTGTTTCTGCAGCTGCTCAAAGGACATGCAGGTACAGCGTCCTTTGAGCGGTTAGGGAGCTAACTCCATCGCACAGATTAGGAGCCACCAACTTAGTTACTTTAAATCACTCGAGAGGTTTTGGATCTCTGTGGCATTTGCTGCTTTACTAACAAACCAAATGGTTTTGTCAGTATGGTGCAGACTATAGATAACTCTTCCAGAGTCTTCACAGTACAAGTTGTTTAATGCTTAGATACTCTGAAGAATGTGCTTTGGTGACTTCGCTTTGTAAAGCAAAAGTGCAATGCTTGGTGCATCTGATAAAGGCAGCTGCAGAGACATTACATACGCATGATATTGGAATATACCATAGAACCACTGTCCTCTCTGCCAGAAGCTGTGGAATCTGCTTCATATATGGTCCTGCACATCCAGCTATGTGCTACATTTCTAAAATTTTAAAGAAGTAAGAATGAGATAATCTGTGGGCTCTGTGCATTCCATTCATACTATACTCTTCTCTTTGTATTTAAGGAACATTACCAATTTCTGTATGACACCATTGCTCGTACCTATCCTGCCCAGAACGGACAAATAAAGAACAGCCAGCAGGAAGATAAGGTTGAATTTTGCAACGAAGTAGAGAAAAAAGATCAGGAAACTGATTTGATCACTATTGACCTTACTCCATCAACTCCAGAGGCAAATGATGCTCCTGAATGTTGCGATGATTTTAAGGCTGCAGACACAAATAAGGGGACAGAAAGTTCTACGAATGGGCCCACAACTCCAGTTTTAACTTAGAAAATTTTTTGGTATTTTCATACCAAACAAATCTTAACCACAGTAAGAAACTTAAGATTTTTTTCCCCCTCCCTTTTGGAGAACATTTATATCGGATTTTCAAAGGTACAAATTTAAAGCAATACTTGAAACTTCTAAAGAGTGACAAAGAACTGTGAAAGTTAAATTTTTTGTAGATTTGCGTCTAATGCTTCAAAAGCCTCCTCACTATCTTTATACTTTTCCATTTTAAAATATGTACAGTGTAATACTTTATTCTTATTTTGAGCAGTGGGAAGTTTTTTTTCTTCAGTTCTCTAAGAAGGAGAAAAGCAACTCAACGCACCATGGCAAGCATGTTGCTAACGCAGCTCTGTGTTCAAAGCTTTCAGCAAGTAGAGCAACATAAGGGGTAAGCATGCCTCCTATCATTTCAGGACTGCTGGCTAAGAATTGCTTTAATAATACTCTGAGGAACTTGTGGGACTTTGCCAAAGAATTCAAGAGGATAACATTTACGTTTGTGTGCCAAGATTCTGACCCTCTATCCTCCCAAATCAATGTGGAACAGAAGTTTTGCATTTCTCTATCTTGCCTCAAGATGGCCTTGTTGCTCCACAAAAATTCATCTGCAATTTCAATATTAGACTCGAAGAAGGGTTTGAGATTTAAATGACTGCAACAGTTCTGACAGAAAACGCATTCTGTTTATTCTTAGAGATGGAAATGCTTGCACATTTATTTCTTATGCTTATATCCTGTGATTTGAAGAGAATACTTCCACAAATGCACATGACTTGTTTTCAGAGCTGGAAAATACTTACATGCTTTTCTCCAAAGTGTAGATTTTTATTAGTACAGGGATTTTATTTTATTTTTGAGATTTTATATGTTATAGCTATGATAATTTTACTGTTTCTTGCTGCATTCTAGCAGATTAGTTAACAAAGTGGTAATTGTTTTCTTCTGTTGAAGTCTCTAAACTGGCCATTTTCTTCTAAAGGCCCAAAATCTTGTTCTATCCAACATGTGGATTAAAAAAAAAAACAACAAATTTCATTAGGAAAAGACACCATTAAATTCTTATGAAACTGTATGAGCCTGGGTATGTGTCATGATTCTCTCATTACAGATGAACAAAGCTGATTTTCTTCTGCTGAAAGTCATTAAAGAAACTGTCTCTCAATAGATGTAGTGCCACTTCACTTATCAGTCCATGTTCATAAATTCTCCTTCAAAACAAAATTGAAAATGTCTGGAGAGCTATGTAAACAACTGTGGGGGACCATTAGGTCAGGGACTGAACCAGGGATTGAGCAACTGGTGAAAGGACACGGCCAGCCCTGGGAGCACAGGTGCAAGCAATTCATCCAGGGTCCACCCCTCCCAAACCTCACTGATGGGCCGGCAGCCAGAGGGAAAGCATCTCTACTCAGAGATCACCTTTTTGGGAGTTTTCAGTGAGCTCTGATCCTTGGAAAGGCATAAACTATTCCTTCTTTGTTACAGATTGTGATCAATACCTTCCTCTGCTGATCCAAAATGTGTTCAAAAGGCAGTTCTATCTGCCGCCTATCTTTACAACAGTGTACACTGTCACACTGCTTTGGTTAAAACATTAGTTTAATTTTGCTGCTAATATAGATCAAATAATTCATTCACAATTATCAGCTCAATTAAGTGCATCCTTGACAGTTTTGCTTAAGTAAGTGGCTGCAATCACAGAGGCAGTGGATTCTTCTCAGCAATGATCCGAATTCTCTTTCCAGCCAGCTCTGTGCTAAATCATTAACAAAGCTCTGGGGACTTCTGTGATGGCAGGTCTTGAGGAATGCTTTTGGAGATCAAATGAGAAAAAAAAAGAAGCCTGAGACACTGATCTACTCACTGCGGATCATTGGGTGACAGAGAATACTTCATTTCTGTTTCTTCTTCTAAGATCTGGTTGACATAGAGCCTCTCTGGCTATTTCAGGCAGTATCTGAGTGCACAGACAGAGATCTCCCTTATTTGTAGGAATAACTGCAAATATTTCCCAAATCTTCATCCTGTGTAACTCTGGAGATACTCATTCATATTGGTTCCTTGAAAAACTGTTTATCAGCCCTTCCAGCAACACTGGGGCTGTGAGCGTTCTGGAGCATTTCATTTTCATTTGGAAGCTGTTTCCTAGGAGGATTCTAATTCTTCTCTTGGCTACAGGAAAAATATCAGAAGTTTTCTTTGAGCCGATTTTAGCACTTAGGATCACATTCTTTGTTTTGGAGAGCAAACCTCAGAATGTGGATTTTTTTTTAAAAAGTGCACAAAGAGTTGATGATTGATTTGTGAATGCATTTTCAGTGAAGAATTCCGAACGGTGTGAAATTCTGCTGTATGCACGTTCTTACTAGTCACCACGACAGGGAAACAGAGCCTTACATTAAAACTGTCCCCACATGCTGAGTGGAAATGTCTTTCAGGGTATAATTCCTGGAGGGTAAACTGAGCTCTTGGCTTTTAATTATTTTCAAATTAAATAATGCTTCACACAATTAAATCTCGTAAAATCCCAATGTGACAATTGAGAGAGCCTGTCTTAATACAGTTTAGAAGTTCTGATTGTTTGCAAGATCTTGCTGTGCATACACCAGGGTTGTATTTTTTTTGCCTTCTGTGCTGTCACCCGAGTTTCAGAAGTCCACCAGATGGTGACACAGTCTTTGTAGAGGAGTATTCATATGCTGGGACACTGCTTACAAACTCATAGGGGTAAGCTATGGGCATATCTGCAAGTCTTCCAGGAACCCAGTGAAGTGTATTACAGGTGGGGCACAAAGCGCAAACTAACAAGCTCTGCTCATAGGAAACTGACCTGACTTTGTTACAGCACAGCTTTATTGTAGTGGGCTGGATACCTGGTACAGCTCAAACCTGAGAAACAGTCAGGCAAAGTATGATGGAAAACTGTTGATTTTCTCAGGTAGAGCTTAGCTGCACAAAAACTGGTAATTGCTGCCTCCAACTAAAAGTTAGTTGTTAAAAAGTATTTTATAATCTGAAATCTAGGCTAAAAATAAGTAAGTGACAGGTGTGCTGGGAGACGAGTGAAGCTAATCAAGGACTGATGTGACCAAAGGGGTTAGATTTCTGTTCAATTTACAGTCTAGAAGCTGATAGAAAAGTGGAAGAATGGTGATGCTATGTTAGCGAAGCCATGTGTGGGAAGATGTCAGAGAGGAAGGGTCCCTGAGCTTTCACAAGCTTCTGTTTGCCGAGGTGAGTACAATGGGACGAGTCACGCATTCTCTTTAGTTTAGCTTTTTATGTTTCTTGTGCCCTGTAATGAACAAAGTAGTTACAGTATAACCTTTTGCAGAGGCTCTATGTTACGACTAACAACTACAGCACAATTTTTGAGATGGATGTTACCCAACACAGAAATATCAGTCCACTGAGTGTGGGACGCTGGCTCAGGGCATGGTGGTTGGGGGCACCTCTGAGGGGATCACAGAAACCCAATTGCTTTCATATAGCCCGCTCCCTCCCATCCCAGCTTCTACTGCTGTGTTTGAGCCCTTGCAGGGTACCTTTGTACCTGCTGCTTTTTGCACCCATACTGCTGAATAAAGCCATGGTTTTTGAGCTTTGCTGCAAAACAGGGAAACTAGCTTAAATCTTGTATGAAAAGGAGTGTGTCTGGCACATCCCAGAGTTTCATCTAAGAGCTACGAAAGAAAGTGAAATGCTAACAATTTGACCCATTTGTTTGTGTGAGATGACAGAGAGGTAAGAATGAGAAGTGGCTCAAGACAGGTGTTTCATTAAGTTGGAAATTATATCCTTTTTAAAACTTTCCTCAGAAAAGCTCTCCAGTAGCAATGCTTATCTCTCACACAAGGCATCTTGCTTTTGTACAGGCTCAGTGTTTTTTGACTCTGTACATTCCCCATATTGCCTCTGAAAGAATATCAGAAATTCCCCAAGGGCTCTGCACAGCTGTGCCACAGCCATTTTTCCATACATAGAGCAACAGTTTGCCAAGACCCAGAGTGCTGTGCTGATTTCTGTTCACTTTCAAGGGAAACCAAACCAAAAGGAACTTTTTAGTCACAGTACAGTGCACTTCTGTGTGCATCAGCTCTGCTTCAGAAAAACATAAGGCTTCTGAGGAAGAATGGGACCCAATACATTATAAACATATTGTACAGTATACATAAAAAGGTTTATACAAATGTTTCATAAGTTGATCTTTCAGTGCAAATGAAAGCAAGACGACAACTTCTAAGCTAAACTTCTAAACTAAGTAAGCTTGCTTTGGACCACTTTTAGCATTCAGCATCATGTTTTTTGTTCTGGAGAGCATCCCTCCTGGCTGCCTGCCTGTGCCTCAGCCTGCTGCATTTTCCTAGCCTACCCACCAGGCTGTGCTGGAATTCCTCAAACACCTTTTGCTCTGTTCAGAGCAGCTTGATTTCAAAGACCTGGAGCCACCTGGAGTAATGAGGATGAAATTTTTTTATCCCTACATGTGTATTATGTCTATCCGAGACCTGGTTAGAAGTGTACATGCTGTAACTGAACTGTCTTAGCCTGCCCTGTTTGGCTGTGGGTGTTGTTAATTGCTCTAAAGTAGGATTGTGTTCCCAACACAGAATTCAGTGAATTGTTGATTTGGTAACTCCTCAGGCTGAAAAAGAAAGTAGGAAAGAAAGCAGCGAAATAGTGTCTCTCTACTAATTTCTCTGTGGAGCAATACAGCACAGAGACAATACTGAATTGTGTGACTGTTGAACTTTGGAACAGTGGTTCTCTAAAGTGACTTTCCAAAAACTTAACCAGAGGTGAGGTGCAATAGACTGCATGCATGCAGTAGTAAATCAGTGTTTGCATCAGCATCTACCAAGAAATCAGTTCCCCTTATGCTGCAATGTTTGCAATGCTGCAATCTTTCGTGATCTTCAACTGCAAAGAAATATGGTTAAAAAAATGATGATAGTAAATTTTCACTCAAAATTGAAGTTCTTGCCAAATGCAGGCATTTGGCCAGAAGTGTTAGCTTTGATTTGAAACAACAACAACAACAAGAACAACAAAAAACAGAAAATGAATCATTTTTCATCCAATTTTACTGACATTTACAACATCATTTTGGGAACAACCATATCTTATTCTAACTTTAGCACTGACTTCAGTTTTACTCTCATCTTATATGAAATATTTAAATGTATTCTTTTTAATGTATCATTTTGTCATTGAAAGCACTTGAAGACTAAAACAGCTCAGTATCATTAAAAGTATTTCCTTTTTCCATGCTGATTTTTAATATGTTTTCTATTCAGCAATAAAATGAAATTCTGACTTCATGTATTGATTCAGGATAAATACTCACTGAACAGGAACTCAGTTTCTTAAATGGCATTAATAAATTATTCCATAAGGAGCCGCGTCTCCTTCTCAAGAGAGTGAGTGATTGTCACCATCAGACGGTGTCTTGCCCCAGCTGCAAAGGAAAGACATTCTTGAGTGTGCTGGGTAGGAGTTTGCAACCCACTCAGCAGCAGACAGCCCCAGTCTGACCCCCCACAGTCCAGTGAGTCAGTCTGCCTTTTCCTTTGGTAGCTCTTGCTTGAATTTCTGAATTGGATATCATTGAATCGTTAAAGTTGAAAAAACTGTTGTGATCATCTCATCCAGCCATCAACCCATCACTGCCATACCACTAAACTATTCCACTCAGTGCCACATATACACCTTCTTTGAATGCCTCCACAGACCATGACACCAGCACCTTGCTGGACAGGCTGTTCCAATGCCTCACCACTCTTTCAGAGAAGAAACTTTTTACTAATAACCAACCTGAACCTTCCTGGCACAAGTTGATGCCATTATCTCCCGTCTTATCAGCCTACTGGAATATCCTACCAGAACATTTACATCAGCTTTCTAGGTTTTCTCCCTATTTGTTACATTCATTATTTAATTAACTTGATTAACTCCCAACCCTAGCCCTGCCCTCCCTGTGTTATGAAACAAGTGCACCCTGCATCTACTCTTCCAATGGCATTACACCTCTTTGGATTTACTGGCTGCGCAAAGTTTATGTACCACTTGGGTTGGCGTGCAGGGGCTGACTTGCTGTCACAGCATGGTGTTGCTGGAGCCTGTGACATCCTCCCTGGGACCTGACACCACTGTGCAGTCAATGAGGCCAGAGATATCAGGGCAGCAGCACAGTGGCCCTGCCACGCTATGGTCTCTGCTTTAGTACTTCTGGAGATTGCAGAGATTTTAGGTCTTTCTTATTCAGCATGTAGGAAAAGCAATGACTCTTGTAAAACCAGTGGTGCAAGCTGAGTATTTAGAATAATAATTGGAACTTTATTGATATAAAATATTATTTATAATGACCTTTGCAGAATTTAAAGTTGAGTTAAGCACGTAGAGATGAGAGAAAAGCAAGTTAGCTGAGTTCATTGCCTTACAGAGAGGATGCTCCTGGATATTTCCTTCCAAGGCCCACTTCTGCTCTGAGCTATTTAGCTGCAGATTCTGCATCCAAAGTGCATCCACCCATCACCTGCACAGCTGAGATTTTATTGTGAGAGCTTGTCCTACAACTGGTAGGAAAGAAGTATTCACAAACTAGATATCTTGTTCATAATTTTTCCATCTAGCAGGAAGTTTTCTGATGGTGTTCTATGAGAGACAGTTTCAAAACTGCTATTTTTGACTTCCTAACTCAGTACTCCTTGAAGCTACAGGTTTTGCACTGCAACACAGAGATGTATTAACAATCCCACATCTCATTTTCTGATATCCCCATAGCCTTCTAGTGGGCACCTTTTCTTAGCAAGAAGCTTCACTAAAATAGCACAGGCATGAGGCCAGCCACGGTGCTCGCTGTGTGGCAGGAAGCTGCTGGCAGAAGGCACTGCTGGAGAGGGAGTAAGGAGGCTTGGACTGAGATGGCCTCACGCTCTTACTCTCTTTATGTAAAGAAATACTCAGCAGTCATCAAATGAATGTTATTCAATAGCCAGTTCCACCTCTTCTCCCTTTTCTCCTTCAAAGCTTCTGGATGAAGCAGGTGGGTATGGTATTTTTTTCTTTTTTTTTTTTTTAATGGAATTTTCTTTTGCTTTGGTTCTTTTTTGTATTGTACTTTAAATTGCAGCTAGCACTCCATTACTCAACTTCAGGTTTTTGCTTGCAACTAAAGATATAAATAAATCAAGAGTTTGTTTAGTTTAATTCCTGTGCTGCAATTTTTTTTATCCCAACTGTCATTATGAATTAGTCATTTCTTTGCTCAAAACCATCAAGTACAACAGCATCCAAGGTAAATACTTCAATAAATCAAGCCTGATAAATTAAATAGTTATAACTTCAAAAAATCTAAGATAAATAGGAAGAAGGAGAATATTTTTATAGGGTTTATTCAGGTTTCCTTGGCAAGAGCTCGAACTACAGTAGACATCCCAGCCAATGCATTCCCCTGCAACCTGACACTCTTGGCTGAGAGACATCACAAACACAGACGAGTGACCGTGTGACGGTAACTGCTCTGAACAGCTACAACTGCGTGCTGATGGCCCCTCTGAAGTGGTTCACAGGCAGAGCTTGTATGCAGGGTGCTGTTAGCAGGTAGCAGGAGAAGCCCAGCTGGAAGACAGAGCAGGAGGCACCTCTACATCAGGCAAGTCGGCTTGTATGCAAGGGAGAAATGCAGATGCCCTGCTGTTCTGCTAGACTTCCAAAAGGGAAAAGAGCGTACCAGCCTGAGTAACAAAGAATTTGTAGCCAATTAGATCATTTTATGGCAGCATTTAAGTGAAAAAATGCAAAATGCACTAATCATATCTACAGCCAAGTAATAAAGGCATGTAGTAGAAACTCAGTTGTTAACTCTCCTTGCTTTCTGGTACTGGTTGCCTATTGTAAATCTGAAGCGTACATTCGGTAAGGCTACTTCATGATTCCCAAATGATCAAGGCAGCTTCTTCATAGAGGTATGCAGGGCTAGCAGCACACGTACTAAATCTGTGAGAAGCTACAGCCCTATGGAAGGGTAGAAAGTAATATTATGAAGAAAGGAGTAAATTTTCCAACTGCAATTACACTGAAGTAAAGGAAAAACCCCAGTGTCGGGGTTCAGCACTAGAAAAGACAGATTTGAAAATGGAAGGTGTTTTCCTCTCATTTCTGAGAGGATCTCAGAATTCAGAGTCTGTCCAACGTGGGGATTTTCTGGCAGTAAGTGCATCATCTTCCTCCTCTAGTACGGAGCATGTCTGATGACGTTAGGCAGACTCTGGAGGGCAGCTGTTATGAAGGAGAGCTCAAGAAACTGTGCTGCCTCAAGGCCCTGAAGCAGCCTTTTTACTTTTATGTCTTGGCTAATGAATAGACTGCCCTTTGGCATCTCTTACATAAGCCAAGAGCTTTTCAAGTCCAATGCATTTCACATTCTCTAGAAAAACAAATTTTCTGACCCAATTGGATAATGCGTAAGCAATTCCCTGGGTTGTAGCCTTCCCTGAGTTTTCCCAGTGTGTGCTTTTGCTGCACAAGGCATATCATGAGCTTAGGGGAAGCAATTCCAGGGACAAATTGCTATTGTAATGTTGCTTAAAATTGTCCAGTAATGTTGATATGATCACTTCATTATTCTGAACTTAGGCTCTGTCCCTTACCAACTAAAATTAGTGGGATTCTTTCCAGTGGTTTTGCTGTGCGATATTTTGGGTTTTAAATAAGAGGAGAAAACACGAATAGATGGCATTCAATACATATTTTTTGTCTTTCTGAACCAGAGATACTGATGCTCATAAATACAGTCTCCCAAGGGGAGAACAGAGGTTATATACATTAAAAATGTGCATTTGGCACAATAATGTGCCTTGAAGCTGTTCAGTCTTTGGATTCTGCTGCCCTATAGGTAGAGAAGAGCACAGGATAGGTCTGTGGTGAACTCTTAGTAGTAACTTTCACATTCTGCTTCCTTAAGAGAAAGGATACAATAATCAGTTCTGTTTCACCTGGAGCCCATGGTAACATTGGCCCCTAACCAACAAAGAGCTAAGAATATGCCTTCCTGCTAATTTGGCTCAGTGATAAGACCCCTGCCAGCAGTAGGGAAACTGTATGTGGTGACCCTTGATTCCTTGGCAAACAGGCACAGAATATGAACAGCAAGTGGGAAATTCCTATTGACCTGGTTATAGTGTTTTTCAGAGTCTCACACCTGTTTCTTTTTCAAATCCTGTCTTCCTTTGTGTTGGATTTTTGTGTGTTTGTGTGTGCAAAAGATCAAAGCAAGGAGCAGCAGGAATTTGCCCTTAGAAGTGGTTCTTGTTACATCAAGATTCAGTCCAGCAGACTAAAAATCAGCATTTAGTTAAGAAAGAGAGAAGGAAAGAAGAAAAAGAAGTAAACCATCCTCAGAAATACAATCTCTGCTGTCTCATGGATTTTTTTTTATAGGGCCTATTACATGAACATCATTGAAGGACACATAAGTACCTGTTACTATCTCAGAGTTAAGCAACAGGGAAGTGTAATTAAACATGCTATTCTAGTGGGCTTGAAACCTATTTGCAATCAAGCAAACCATTGGGCTTTTCAGCAGGTTTGGCAATCTCCCCTCAGAAGAGGCCCAGCGCTGGGACAGGAGCCACATCTTGCTACCCTGACTGAGATGCATTGATGGGAACGAGTGGGAGTTTGCAGAGAGTCCAGCTGCACCAAGCCTTGCTCTGGCCAGGATTAATCTTTCACTTTTATGAGCACTGAATTTCACCAATATTTATCCCCAAATTAAAGAAAACTAACAAAATCACGTTACTAAAGCAAATGAACTTTGTTGGTTTGTTTTCTGTGTAAAACGAAGCAAAGTCTTATTTAATCTTTCTTGCCTTGGATAAGGGGAATGTGGTATGACAGACCTTTCACAGCCTCCTGGTTGTACCTGAATTAATTTGTCAAGAGGAAAATGGAAATGATTCCACATCAGTTTGTGGTTTCTTTTCATCCCCCAAATAACTGGGGCAGAACAGTCCAAATGTGATGAATCTTCACTGCAATGCTGGCATTAGAAGGTGTCACACAGAGGAGTATAGGGCAGAAGCTCCTCTGCTAATGCTAAGCCAGGGAGCTGGGAGCCACCACTGATGAGATGCAGTCCAACCATGCTGTTCCTGCACTCCCACCAGAATTAATTAGTACAGCTGGGAGGGAGGACAGATCTGCCTGGGCAGACTGCAAAGGCAGAGCAGCTACAGTGCTTGGTACCTCACCGAATGAGTTTGGAGCAACACAGACTTGATGTCAGAAAGTTGTGCTGACTTAAGGGTAAGGCAGATAACACTGTTTGTGAGATCAGTTTTCTCAAAGACATGTGCACAATGCACAAAAAGAAAAATCCAAACCAAAACAAAACAAATATTTTTCCTCCTATGCTTTTCCTTTTAGGTATAGTTTCAAGAGAAGGAAGACTCTGACTGCTAAAAAAGCCACTCTCTATGAGGTCAGCAAAACAGGTTAAACTGTAGCAAAACAGTACCCTTTCCCATCTCATACTTCCAAAGCTGCAGCAGTTTGGCAGAGTGTGCGCAGAATGGGAGTAAGGACTTTCAAAGCTATCTATTAAATTTGCATGTCCATTTCCATTTTGTTAATGGAGTCAAAATCCAAGGTTGATGATCAAAACCAGAAATCTCTGGAGAAATGCAAGGTATGATTAAGATTTAAATAGCTGAGAAAGTAGAAGATGATGTCTTCTGTTATGTCCTTATCCATTCTGGAAGTAAGTGAAAATAATCCAGAAGAAGGAGGACTGATTAAACTTCAGAGCAGCTTTTACAGGCACTTCTGTTTCTCTGCATCCTTTCTGTTTTTGAATGCTGAACTCTAAATTAGTCTGAGTCTAAATTAGAGACTAAAGCTCAAAAAGAAGCTTAGGAAAAAATTGAGAAGAAATTACAAAGAGATGTTTGGTGGCTTTCTGGGCAGAATGTCACTGAGAAAAATCTCAGCGTTCTCTTCAAAAGCAGCGAACCTGGATTTCCTTTCTGATACAAAGATGGTTCTTCTACTTTCAAATTAGCAGTCTTTATTAGTGTAGACTTTGTCACCTTTGTCATGAAAGAAAATCACACACTGCTCTAGCTGCCTGAATTGTTTTTTTCTCATGATGTTCAGGAGCATCCATCAGACCTTAATAATTGCAGTTCTGCATGACAAAAAAAAAAAAAACAAAAAAAAACAAAAAAAAAAACATTTTTAAGAGAAGCAACACTAATGGGGAGAAATGTTAACAGGAGTACTGATTCATATAATTAATGAAGGCAGGCAGGAACTGTGGAGAGTGAAAGAGCTGTTGGAACATGCTTTTCCTGAGAGAACACCTAAATTAAGAGGCTGTCGGAGACATATGTTTCATAGTGTTGGCAACCCAGGTGTAACAAATTTCCAAGATGGCTATTAGTGAGTACTTACAGCTAAAAAAGCATTTCTAATTTCTTGCTGAATATGGAGACTTAAGTGTCAAGGGAAACATGGAACTGTGAGCAGAAGTGAAGGTCACAGGGGATACATGTGCAAAATGATGCCCTTTAGCAGGGAAATTGTTGATGACTTCCACACGTGATGGTCTTCAAATCAGCTGTTGATTAATGAAAAAGAACCTCAAATGGAGGGAGTGGAAAGATCAACTCCAACTTTCTTAGTGCAGAAATTTTCACTTTCAATGTCGTGCTTTTGTCTTGGACGAAGGGTCTTTCATCTGGTTTGACATGGTGATTCCTGTCTTTTTGTATTTGCTTTTCTTTCAGTGTATTTTAGAATAACATTAGTTGCATTGGGGAAAACAAAACCAATGAAAAAAGCCCCACCAATTATTTTTATTTTCTGAGTGCTACACTGTTTTTCATTTATAGATCAGTTTCTTATGATGAGACAATAGGATTCTCTTTCCTGAATGTGATTCATGGATGCCTGAAAGCATTATTTGTTTTTCCCTGGGGCTGTTTTGCAGAACAGAGGCAGGAGCCAAGCATGACTTTCAAGACATTTTATCACCTGTATTACTTTGTTCCTTTAAAGTAGCGGCCAATAATCTGCAACGGTAAAACATTTAGGCACGTGATATAAAGCAGAGTAGATCTTTGTACAATTTTGATATATTTGAAGTATCTCGCTATTATGTTAGTTTGTTTCACATCTTTCTTTTCTTTTTTCTTTTTTCTTCTTTTTCTTTTCCTTTTTCTTTTTTTTCATGTGGAAAGCCTCATTGAATTTTAAATGAGGGGTAAAGAGAACAGGTGCAGCTTTTGGTGTTAAACAAAACATTTTCTATCCTGCATCTCAAATCAGGATTCATAAGCCTGGATTAATGGGATTTATGTAACTCAAGGAGAATAGGGACTGCTAGGCAAAAACTTTATTCTTTACATTTCACAAAAACTGGTGATACATGTGCTGTATGTTTAATTAAAAAATGCATCTGTCTGGAGCACTTTCTACACTTTTGCTTGTTGTGTGCATTGTGTCTATTTTATTTCTATTTCTGTCACAGAACATCACTGTCCAGGTTGTGATGTTATATGTGAAGAGTTTTTGCAATGCTTAGCAAAGTTCTGAATCACTAAGAACTGGATTTTGGAGTGGTCAGGTGGCATTTCTGCAAAAGCTTTCCAACATCCCTTCCAATGTTCATTGCCTCCTTTGAGGTAATTAGAAGTCTAACGCAACAGCTGTTTCTGATCATATGAATGATATGATTTATAAGCCATGAGTGTCAGAAACAGAAACATTCTGAATACTTTGCAATGTTCAACAGATTTTGAACTGCCACATTAAAACAGAGGTCCCAGGTAGATTGTTTATGCATTTAATAAGAATTGGTGCAACTCAAGAGACCGTGCTTCATTCACATCAAAAACAAACAACAGTGACGTCATGACTTTAAAAGATGAAATTCTGTTTGCCTGAATGAACCAAAAAGTGCTCAGGAAACTTTTGGCAGCTGGTGCTCATGCTACCATTGCTACTGTGTAACTGTTGTTGTTTAATATCAGAAGTCCCTTTGTGGTCAGGCATCCTTGTTAGTTACCATTAACTGAACAATTAATAACAGCTGGCCAAAGGGCAGTGGAAGTGAGAGCACAGGTAGGAACATGGCATTTAAACAGCACAAAGTTTGGAGAGTGTTAGAGTTCTGTAATGACTGAGAAAATGAACAAATGAACACCCTGCAGGCCTACAAAGGCAGGCACACTCGTGACGCACGCACTGCTGCAGCAGGCAGCACAGAGGCCAGCCTGCCGCCATGTTGTGGGCGCCATTTTGTGTGTGTGGGAGGGGGCAGTGCACCCTGAGGGAAGGGCAGCAAGCAGCTGCCTCAGAGCGCACTGGGTGCTTCCAGAAACTTCCACCAAGAATTACTCAGACGTTACAGGTAAGAACCGAGTTTCTGGCACTGCACAGAGAATGCCCTGTTGCTAGACAAAGCAGTAGCTCAACAGGTGCAGGTGGGCTGAAGCAGAGGGCTGGAGTTTGGTCAGGGAGGCATTTAGGTGCACTCAGCTCGGTGCTGAGGGACCCTTGGGGATCTGGGAGCAGCATCTCGGGGAGCCCCACACAGCCCCACTGTGCTCGGATAGCCAACTCCTGCTTGAAGTGTTGCTGTTCTGTGGTATGGCACAAAGTGAAGCTGAAGAGGCAGCTCAGAGCAAGGTCTCGAGGCAGGTGGCCATGAGCGCACAGCTGCTGTGTGGGTGCCAGGGCTGATGGGCAGCACCTGGGCCTGGCCTCCCACCAAGTCCTGGTCGGGGAGCACCGTCCCTCAGCAGAAGCTATATAGGGCAGTTTCTAGCAGGCAGCAACCCTCATTCTCTTGGGTAGCTCCTCAGGAGAGGACTAAGGTGCTTAGGTGAGTATTTTCTCTTAACATTTCTTACAGCTATGATTAGCTAGTGTTGCATCTAAATGGTAGCAGTAATGTTTGTGTAAGTGTGGTCCCTGTTTTGCTGTTCCAGGCTCTTTGTTTTTATTCCTTTGTAGCATGAAGCTCTGTGCACACTCATAGGCTGTGATGTGGAGAAGAGATTTAGACCTGCTAATGGTATTTGTAGGGAAAAGCTTTAATGAATTATTGCCCTAATTGCAGCATCATGTTTCCTAACAAACATCTCTTGTGCACACTGTTGGTGTTGTAGACTGTTTCTTTTGGTACTATAGTATGCCCTGAGCTGGGCTAGAATGTTCTTGCTATGGATTCTGAGAGGTGAGCCAGTGCTTTGAGGGAGGAGCAATCTTAGTGCAGTTTTTATTCTAGAAGATAAGTAACGTTGACTGTCTAATTGTATATACAATTTGCCTTTCCTGGTACTAGGAAGACTTTTCCTTATTGGTCTTGTGTAAATGTGATCACTTTACTCTTTTTCAGTTGTGTTTCAGAGGTAAGGAAACACATAACTTGCATTTGCATTTTACCAGTGCTCCCATGTGAGCCAACTAGCAGCTGCTTTGGATTAGAAGAAAATAAGGGGGAAATTAAGTAAATTTATTTTGTTTTCATTGAGTTAAAACTTATCTTTATGTTAAATTTTGTTTATGGAATTAGTAAAGTAAAGACTGAGAACATGGTCTGAGTGTTACTAGCAAATGTAAAGTAAGGTGAAGTTTTCTAGTTGTTTACTATGTATTCAAGAATATTAATCTTTATTGACAGAAGAATGCTGTCATAAAATGATTATTATACAACTTCAATAAACAACAATAACGTATTAACAAAAATAGAAAATGAACTTTGATTCTGAGAACTGTGCAAGCATTTACACTCTACAATCAAAATATGTGGCTGTGCTATGGGAGCAAATGAAAAATGATGTACGAGACGTGCATTATGTAGAATAAGTTATTTTGTAATGTCAAAGACTAAAACAGCTTTTTTGTGTCAAATTGGAGGCTCTACAATGCAGAGCTTGGAGAACATTTCTGTTCATAGGAATCTACATCTTGTAATTAGCATGGGATCCAGTTGGGCAGTGATGACCTTAAAAGTCTGACTGAAATACATAACAAAATAAATTTTCTTGCAATTTGGGGAAAATTAAAAAAAAAAAAAAGAGATGACTCTAGCACCAAGAAATGGATAGGGAACTGTTCTAAATAAAGAAGTTAATACAAACGAAAAAAGTCTACATCAGGTATGCAACTTGAATATACTCTTCTATTTGTGAGAGCGAGGAAGGGCTGTATTAATTCCATAGCTATTGCGTTGCCTTTCAATCAGGTACCATTTATAAACATAAGCATACAAAAGAAATGTTTAGCCAGGAATTTGAACAAATGTATCCAAACACAGAAACACCCTAAAACAAATAGTTATTACATAGTTTGCGTTTTACTTGCTCTGAAGGAAAGCAGTAGAATCGGATTCCTTCACAAGATCTTAAGTGCATGCTAGCAAGTACGTATGAACTTCAAGTACCCACGTATTAACTGACTTACTGCATTTGGTTTTTAAGTTGCTGCTTTATAGCTTTTCTGAAAGAGTTTCTGTAGCTTTATATCATTTTTCATCAGGATAGCTTCTTGTGCACGGATGCATTTTTAACTTCTAAAAATTCATGAAATGGTTGTAGATAGAAGGAATACAGTAAGCTTGGGTGTTGTTTTTCGCATGAAGTATCCACTAAATGAAAAATTCTCATGGCACAATCATGGTTGATTAGCTGCTTGATTAGTTGTCTTTTAAAGGAACGTTAATATAAACATCTGGAGAAAACAGGTGGTGCCTCTCCTGAATGCATCTGCAAGAAGTGGAAGGCAGCACTGAATGGCTGCACTGCTTGAATCCAGGGACTCTGACTGCCCATTAGCGTGTGGCCTCTGATTTAATGGGTCTGTGTCCATTTCTGGTGTCTTAACTATTTAAAATGCCTCTCATGTTCCTGGTGCCATGGTAAGAACTCAAATGGTTGAAACCTGAAAGGCCTGTTCCTAAAGACTTTCTCAAGTGATAGCAGATTAGATTCTAAACAAGTAGACACAGGGCTTAAAATGTGGATGGAAAAGCTCAGGGAAAATAAGAGACCCATGACTTTGTTCCCTTAGAGGAGATTACTAAAGTATTATGAAGCTGAGCGTTGTATCATGGGCGTCTTTGTGGTTACGCATTTACAGTAGGCTTTAATTTGTGTGTATGCTGGTGATATGGGTGCAGATACAGGCTGCCTCACCACTTTCTTTGTTAAATAAATGTGCTAGTGTGTTTTTTGGGGGGATTTTTTTTTTTTTTGAGGTGAGGAGGATGGGGGACAGGCATCCAACTTTGTCTTTCTGAACATACAGCTAACTGTGGAAGTTTAGGGCATATGTTTATTAATGCAGTAGTTTGTGTATAAAGAAAGGCCATCAAAAAGTTCACTTCTGGCCTTTAGCTCAAAATTCTGATCTTTAATAAAGTTTGTCTCTGTGCCAAATATTTCCTCATAAAAATGTATGGGTTTGTGGGCAGCTTAGATATTCTGAGATTATACTTGTGAAAAGAGGCAGGTTTGAATGCTTTGTGTATTAATAGGCAAAAGTGCTGTCTGAGAATTTTACAATAGAAGAGTAGTTGTAGACAGACAGCAAGGCACCACTGGGGGAGCTGATTGCTCGTTATATTTATAGATAAGCATAGAAGTGATGTGTGAAAGATTGCTTGAAGGGGTGAAATTTCTTAGTATATGATATGAAATAGCAATCCTTGCTTCTGAGAGTAGTTGAGAATACAGCTTGAGAAATGCGATCCTGTCTGCAGCGACTGCTTAAAGATAACACATGAGAATTCTTTTTTTTTAAAGACTTTTTTTGGTAACAGCAGTTAGTTCAAGTGAGGACTTCCTTAATTAACACCTAACTCTGCATGCCTCAAGAGTGATAAGGAACTTGTGAGCTCTTGAATAAAAGTTCATAGGAATGTTGCATAACCTAATAGCTGGGATTGATAATCACCACCAATGCTTAACCTAATTAATACTTTGATTTATCTTGGAATCCCTAGTGGCCAATTCAGTAAGGAGCTGTCTTGCTACTTGGCTAGTTCAACCCACCATGTTATTTAGATTATACTTAAAAGTTGGATAATCAATATAATATCTGTTTTAACAGGGGTCATTTTCTGTGCTTGGGGAGCTCTGTCTTACCAAAGAGCAGTAATTTATTTTTTAAGAGGAAGCTTTATGAAGTATTAAATATGAGTTTGAGGCTTCAGACTTGAATTTGCATACTCTGTTGAACCTGAAGTTCATGATTAATTCAACTTGAAAATTCAGCTTTTTCTGAATCTTTCACAACATGAAGTTGATAAATTAAAAACAAAACAAAATGCTATCTGTATTTTCTTTTCAGCTTTGCTTTTGGTATGCATTTTCAGACATTTTTTTTGGTGAACTTATTTCAGGAATATTTATCCTCCACTGGCATCTTAAAATGTATGCTTTAACAGTGTTACATAAATACTCTGTTTCCCAAATTAGCATTCTGAATCCAGTGCTGACTTTATTCAGTAAATCCTTTTCAGATGGGTTTGAAGCTCTTACCACATTGTCTTTGTTAGGAGGTTTTACAGCCTGTATGTACAACTTGGAAATTCTCCCCTGAATTAGCAGTGCTAGCTTTGTCACCTCTCGCGGCTTGTAAGGTTACTGAAATAGCTAGTGAGCTCTGAGTGCTATTGGTGTTGTGATGGTCTGTGCAATGCTTTTCTGTTTGGAATGGGGAGATGGGGCAGCACTGTGAGTTAGGCCACTTAGCAGTGTTCTGTGCCAGGTTCAGTCGTGCGGCTGATGCCAGTGCAGGCATGCCTGCTTGCACCTGGGGCTGCCCTTACATCTCGGCAGTGAATAAAAGGCGCTCCAAGATTAAAATCTTGTTCTGTGTACATTTGGAGAACTTCACGGCTCCTGCAGTGAGATAATATGCAACAAGCACATGTGATGAATTCTGCTTTGCAACCTGGCATCTAAAAAGCTTTTGATTTTGTTAATTTTTGTGCACCTAAGTCTCAGAATGTTAAATAATTGCCTGCTTTTGCATTGTCCATGGCAGCATGAAGTGTTTTAGTTTGTCAAAGCAGTCATACCTAGAATCCCATGTTTGTTGACTATTTAATCTAAAAAAAGCAAGCTACTCAAGGAATTGCATTAACAAAGTTCCAAATTCCACTTTGTGTGTCTGCTCACATTTTGTGCTTTCTGTGTCTTTGACTGCTTTGTGCTTTTGTCATCTTCTGTACAGACTTCTGTTCTGTGTTCCCACACTCTACCATTTGAGGGTTTCCATACAAAAAACAGGCAGAATATTAAATTGGATATTATGCATCAGGGAAAAAACATTTTGCAGAAGCACTGATAAAAGAAGTACTACTAATCTCATTTCAGTTTCTATTTTTAGAGGAAGTGTAACATCTCTGGAATGAGACTGAATAGGATATTTTCATCCTTACAATGGGAAGAAAGCAGAGCATCCTGCCATGCTTTCAGTGTCTGAGAAATTACCTGGGTGGAACAAAGCAAATAGTGGGTCCTCTGAGCTAGAAGAATGGCTTATTTATCTGCAAATGATGCTTGTTAGTCTGTAATCGCTGCTCTATTACTTGGATTTTTCAATGGTGCCTGAGTTAGGAGTTAAAAGTGAGCATGTGATTTACGTAATTAAAATGTTCGTTTAAAAGCTAGTTGAACAAACTACTGGCAAGTCTTCTGTCTTGTGTTGATTACTGTGGTAGTTGAAATTATCTTGGAAAACGTTCCTCGATTTTTGTTTTTATTTTTTCCCCATCCTTTGTTATCACACCACGTGATTTCATTCTTTATCTGAAACTTTAAATGTGCAGTAGGTCTGTGGCTGTCTGCAGGTAGCCCTGTCAGGCACGTTTCCTTGCTGCTTCATGTCACTGACGGAAGCCTAGGTCACTCTTACAACAGCCTTCGAGATTGTGACTTTTTAAAACTAGCAAATATAGAAACCAAGTTAATTTTGGCCAAGCTGCCCTCACAGCCTTGAACTGTATTCAAAGTAAACTAAACTGAAGGAATTAAAAACGCTGCTCTGAATCACCTTGTGCTGTGCTGCTTCCCCTCCCCAGTCAGAATGCACACTAAGCAGGTGCTGCATGGCTTCCAACTGCTGCCTCAGATTTTGAATAAAGATTTCTACAGGAAGAGATTGGAAATTTTCTAGAAGAGAAAATGGAAGAGTTCTTATGTCTTTTTGGTTGGATCAGATGCAATAGTTTTTGCTACACAATACTTAATTTCTCTGATGGAAAACAGTTCTGCATTTTAATGTGGGTGTTGATTCTTGTGTATCCAGAGATCCTGCATTTCTCTGTAGGAGGAAAGAGGCTGCTTTGGTCCTCGGATCTTCATGGTGACAGGAAGAGCCCTGCCTGACAGCAGCAGTAAGGACAGCTGAAGCAGGGGTGTAAAGGGAGCAAGAAAGTAACTCAGCTTGCTCTGAATTTATTGTCCAGCAATAAAGTGGCAGTTTGTCTACTGCCAAATTTTCTTTTATTGGTGCCCAGAGAAAATTAACGTGGTTTCCGTCGCCATGCAATCAGTTTGGTGAATGGCCCCAGTGACATCTAATAAAAACAGAACAAATTTCAAAAAGTTCTTTGCAATATAATTAAATACTGCTCAGCATAAGGCTTTGCAATCTTCCAGTTATATATGTGCATCAAAGCACAGATGTCAAATAAAGCTGGATTTTTCAGCTCACTGATTGAATTAAAACATTTGAAATGAGCAGGGAGAAAATGGTTTCAGGACAAACCAAACCAGATGGGTGAAGGTGGGGTTAGCTTTCCCATCAGCTTCTTTTGGGTAAATGTAAGTTCCTGGTCTGATGTGAATGTTTTAACTTAAACATTACTTTATACTGGTTTCATCAATATTAAAATGTAAACTTTTCTTTTGAGAGGAAAGGCAGTCAGTGTTTTTACTTGAAAATACCGAAACAAATGGCCAAACTTCCTTTTTTTTCCCCTCAGTGTTTTGGTTCAAATTGATCATGCAGCTTGACAGCAAATCACAAGTCTTGGCATTCTACAAAAACATTTATGATTAAAAACACTTATAGGTGGTTATTCATTATTTTATTAAGGGGACAGAGAATGAAGTTTGGTTGCTATACTAAATGCTTTAACTTGCTTATCGCATGTTTGACTTCTCTCATACATTCATCAAGACTGATCTGAGACAAATGTGATTTCTAAGTTTGTGAGTTGCTCTAAATGTCAGGTCTGTCCACATCAAATGATACAAAAAATGAACCGGTCATACGTCTCTATTTTAATTTTTGCTAATGTTTCATTGGTGGGAATTGAGATTTTTGCCTCAATATCTTTTGAAAGATTTATTGAGCTACCAAATCACTGTCTCTTCCTTATATTGTGTACAGCACAGTTAGATTTGGAAGTATTCATTTTTTATCTCAAATAGAATTTTTGATGAGAAGGGCTGCGTTCAATCTTTCAGATCAGCAGAAATAGCCACTGTAATTCTAATTCTGGAGTCTCTTGGTTAGATGAGAAAGGCAGTATTCATGGAGCTATTTTGATCCCAGTCATAAGGCTTCACAGCCTGATGCTATATATTCTCCATTTACCTAGAGGATGATGTGTGTGGACACTTGGAAAGTTACTGCTGTGGTTACCGTACTGAATTTTGTAAGGGGCTCTGCAAATGGAGATGTGAAAGAGCCACGCAGATTGTTTCTAACAGTGGTGAATACTGTGGTTTTGGTGCACTGTGGAACACATTTTTGCCTTTCTAGATGAAAGTAGAACGTAAGATTGCTGGAAGGCAGAAGTTGTTTTTTATGAACTCTAACAGTTGGGAGTGGGGCTCAGCTGGGCAATTGGACAGGACAGTTGGCTCAAGAAATGAAAATTGAGATGGAAAAACATGAAATCCTCTGGAGAGCGTCTTTTGCCACTTGCAAGAATTAAGTGCTGTCATTGTTTGTGTTTTCATGCTCTTGTGAAGCTTTCATGTAGAAAGTAGTAGCATCCTGACTTATGGTGTCATCAGACAGGTAACTTTGACATAATACTTGAAGAGGCTGAAAGAATGTATCCAGGTACTGCTATAACCTGCTGTCTAAAGCCTGTGGGGTTTCACAGAGTATAATTTCTGAATGGGGATAAACCTTTAGTGCGCATAGAAACATGACAAAACAGAGAGTTGCTGTAAGAGGTCTAATTTGAAAACGTCAATAACAACTCAAAATATACTGACTTCTTAAAATAAGAGGAACCAAACCAGTAAGCAAAACTTTTTGGGTTATCTTGATGCAACAGTGTAGAAAACCTCACTCTGAGACTGGATGAATAGCTGTGTGTGGACATAGCTTTCTGAGCATGTTCCGATGCAATGGGATGCTGGTCTTCACAAAATCCACCCGGAAACAAAGCATTTCAATAAATAAGGGTGATGAAATGTGTAAAGATTTTATCCAGAGTTTGGCTACAAAATGACTAGTTGTTGTTTGCCAGGATTCACAATGCGTTTGAAACAATATTTTTCTTCAAAACAACTAAACCCTTCAACTTGAAAAAGACCCACAAAGAGATGAAAACAGCAGTTACACAAGCAAGCTCTAATTGTGTTTTTGACACTTCTTAACAGTCAGCTCCCATTGCAGTATTAGAAATAAAACTCATTTTCAAAATGAGGTAGAAAAGATTATTTGTGCTACATAACCAAATATCTTGTCCAGGGGGTAGCGGGCTAGACAGACTTGTTACCCTGTTTGTAAAGGTGTAAGTGCAGGGACAGGCAAGTTGGTAATAATGCGTAAGCTTCAGTGGTTTAAAGAAAAGTGTGAAAGGTAGATACCTGGTTTCATAAAACTATCCATGCAGAGATGAGCCCAGCTGGATGTATTTAGTTTTTTAACTCTCACCTCTTCTTCCTGCATAATAGTTTGCTTTGTACTTCTGTCTTTTTTAATATTTCATTTTGCAGAGCCTTTCTACATTGTTCCTCACAGGAATTTGTCTAGCAAGCACTCTTCTTTCTGAGCTGTCAATCTTCAGTGTGATATGCCGCCTTCTATCATTGCTACCTGATCTAATCCCCACTGTCATCCTCTCGTGTCAAGTCAGTGTCCACAATGCCCAACATACTTGATCATCTCTATGTTGTCTCCATACAAGGCTGTCTAAGACCTAGCAACAATATCTTTCTCCAAACTTGCACCATATTAAATGTCCCTTATTCCATTTTACTATTGGCCTGCACTGAGAAACTGGGTCGTATATTTTTGCCTACAAGATTTTCTTCATTTCTGTTATATTGCTGCTCAAGTAATTTGTCTCCTTTACTGCCAAATATCCTGTGCTTACAGTGTCAATCATCTCTAAAACACTCAGGTTTTTCTCTCAAAATTCTTTCAAAAAAAAAAAAAAAAAAAGCAGGAAATCTGTTCTTCCAAGGAAAGATGTACAAGTTGCAGCTTTGAGAAGGACAGATGATGGCTACAGATGAAAATAATCTTTCCCACCTTTAAGAACTATGAACACTGTGAGAGAAGTCACAGAAGTATAGGTTCTGGAGTTAAACTCCCTGAATATTGGAATGAAGAGCCCAAAGTTTTTTCTAAGCTCTTGAGGCAAGAAAAGAGGAGGAGTCACCATGGACTTCTAAGGAGGAATCTGTCAAATTAATTTCCTTTACAGTGGTATCCTCTAGGACTTATGGGAAGTAGAGAAGCAATAACTGCTATCCCAATATTAGTTAGCTTCAAGGTAGTTGCCAATTATTAATTGTCCAAATGGAAAGCTACTGAATGGTAGTCCGTGTGGTTTTGTCACAACTCTGTCATCTTTTAACTTCAGTTAGAGTCTGCTCAAGCGTCTTCACTTGCTTTACAAATAACAGTTGCATCAGGAAGGGATGTTGGGAAGACCTATGAAGATCACAGAATGGTTTGGGTTGGAAGGGGCCTTTAAGATCACCTAGTTCCAACCCCCTGTTATAGGCAGGACACCTCCACGTAGACCAGGTTGCTCAAAGCCCCATCCAGCCTGGCCTTGAGTGCTGCCAGGGAGGGGGCAAGATAATGGGGAAGTTGTGGAAAGTATCTGAAAGATTCTATTGTAGTCAGCATTCCTAAAGCATCATCTGAATTATAAAATCTGATATGTGGCACTTCCAGAAATGTGGTTCCATGCTATGTAAAGCCTAAAAAGGTTACTGAAAATCACCAGGGGTGTACATTGAAAGAATCAAAGTGCTTTGGCATAGCACAAGTAGGAAGGGGAACACTTGTTTCCTCTGCTGGAGTGGACAAAAAATGTAATGGAATTACAGCATGAGAAATTGAGACATTGGGATAGACTGCCATAGATGTCTGTGTATGTTCAGCTCTGTAAGCTTTTAGGAAAAACATGGACAAATATCTGCCAGGCATAACTCGTGTATAGGTGCTTCTGTGTTGGCTTAGTTGGGCAGACTTGATGCAACGTTTCAAATTGCCTTATGATTTCAAAATTCTATATGCTGTTAAAATGTAGATTAATGTAGAATTATTTCAGCTGAAAACAGTTATATACATTATACATGTGCAAAGGTAGAGGGGAAAAATATTATTAGCTCT
Source organism: Lagopus muta (assembly GCF_023343835.1). Classification (NCBI taxonomy): domain Eukaryota; kingdom Metazoa; phylum Chordata; class Aves; order Galliformes; family Phasianidae; genus Lagopus; species Lagopus muta. Next base: position 20,834,726 of record NC_064437.1, on the reverse strand, counting down.
TCTGTGGGCATGGCTTGTTTACTGTATTATCCCAAACTAATATTATTTGAGTAGCATTTTTCTCATCCAAACATAACACAAAAGAATCCTAAAGAATAGTGATGTAATAATTAAAGAGATAGCATAAGAAGAATTGATACTAGAGGCTGTCTCAATAGAAGTACATTTCACATCTGTTATTTATGATGTGGAGTGCCACTGGGGACAGATCCTGTAACTGTGTACATAGTAATACCTTTAATTAGAGTAACTGAATAAATATTGCACGCAGGCTTTAGGGATCTCATAAAAGTTTTACCCCCTGTTGAAGAGGAAATTGGTGCAACTAGAGAATGATAATTACAACAGGAACCATAAACTGGAAAGATACCTCCTAACTTCTTGTGCATTGATTCTTGCCATACTTATAGATAGAGTTATGACTGTTCTGTGAACTTTCTGAAAAAGTATTCCTGTGAACTTACGTATAAAAATTGCTAATCAAATGACAAATGTCAGATGACCTTCTGCTACTGCCATGCGTGTGCCAAGTGGATTTTTTGCTTTCTACATCTCAGCACCATAGAGACTAGGTTATTGGAGCAGAAAATATCTTTACCTGAGCCTATGCTGCCTGACTTCTGGACTGCACTGCCTGAGGTACAGAGCTGAAGCTTAGTGGTATGAAGGCTTTGAAGTTAAAGCATAACAGCCTCTTTGTTTTCTCTGTTTTCCTTGCCATAAAGAGTGCATAACTGCAGTGACAGAGTTCAGTGAATAGTTGCTTTACATGGCTGCCCATTGCAACACCTGCTGGCAGCTGAGGGTGACACTGCTGCAAATATCTACCCATGGCACGGGAGTGGACACAGACACCCTTTGTACAGCCTCTCGCCTTATAATAGTCAGAAATACACATGTGGTAGGTTGCATTTTCCTCTTTCTTGAAGCCAGTTTTTCCACGGATTTCAGCCAGAGCAATACTTGCTGATGTTAAGACTGACTTTCCAGTTCAGTACTTCAGAAGGGGGTATGTAAATGCATTACTGTGGTCTGTAAGCACAGTTAGGTGGACAGCGTATTTCAATAATCTACAGCAGTTGATTGTGCCTTGCAGCTTGTCTAGCTTAATGCCAACACATCAGGCTCCTAAAGATGAGACAAAATGAGATTTTAATGTTGGAGGGACATTTTGGCGTGGTTGTTGCCAATTAAGGACTTCCTCTTGAATGTTGAATTTGGGCAGGGTGATAGAAGTGTTAAAATGACAAAAAAAAAAAAAAACACAAAACAAAACAAAAAAAACCAAAGGCACCCCTAAGTCTTAGTGTTGTTGGTGGGCAAAAGAAAGTATATCTTAAATAGTGGAACCTTGGGAAGCTCTGCTGTGAAACCACTTGCATGCCTTACACACTATGGCTCTATGAAATAGGATTAAGTTCTTCCTGTGCCTTGTTGTTTGCGTATCAGTGTATCAGTTCATCCCTATAATTCCTCAGATACACAAAAATGAAAACCAGGTGCTTCTTTAGAACACCTTTAAATTGATGAGACTTTTTTAACCTTTTTCTCCCTTGAAGAACCCATTACTCAACAGATTTTTTTTAGCACTAATTTCCAAATTGTAGACTTGGAGGAAAAAAACCTAAAACCTACTACATTGCTTACACTGTAGATGCCCTCTGAGTCATAATCTGAAACAAAATGCTAATTTAAAAATATTCTGTCTTATCTTAACACTTAATATTTTTGTTCATCCACAATATAAAGTGAAAATCTGTCTCCATTTTGCTCTTGAAAGCTTACTCTGAAGCAACACTAGTGTCTATTTACATGAAATGTAGGCCAAAATATCATTGAAAATAGAAGCTTAGCATTCGTTGCAGTATTTCGTTGTCTATTGTTTGGTTTTATTAATAGTTGTGGTAACTTTCTTGGTAAGAGAAGTTATTTTGGTAACAATAAGGGAAAAAAAAATCTATACATATATAAATAAAACTTGTAAATTGGGAAGAAGGGATGAAAAGTAGGTCAGTCCTTCCGACTGACTTTTAGGTACGTCTGAAAGATTTTCCTCTGCAGTGATTTGCTGTGATCCACTCATTCTTAATGTCATCATCCTTAAATTTATAATCCTCAATGATAGCTAATGATTGCTAACGTGTGTAATTTTTCTTCATCCAGCGTTTGCAGCACTGGTGATACACTTGGTCACGTGTTTGTAAATGGCTGTCTGTTTCAGAAATATTTAAAGTGTATCTAATTTAATTATCAAGCAGCAAATACACTGTGTGCAGAAGTCAGTGACCTAGAATATTGCCTCTAAGCTTTTGAGCATGGCTGGTAGTGCAGTGATGTAAAATGACATGAAAGCTGAAGGCATAATTGCTCATTGCAAATCTTTTTTTCAGTAGCTAGCGTTCATCTGAAGATGAAAAGTGACAGTTATGTATTTTTGGCAATGTTTCCCTGTAGGAAAGGAACATGCAACCTACTTATTTTTGCTACTGTTAGGACTGACTCAAAATCATAGTCATAAAAAGTTTATTTACTAACATTATGGACTGAATTGGTGAAGTAGTCTCTACTTGACTAAGTAGAGACCCAAATCAGTACCCTAAGTACATAGCTGTGCAGAATGAGCTGTTAGAGGTTTATCCACAAAATATCACAGGAGATATTCCCAGGAGCAGATGTTGATTTAGAATATCCACAATAAATCTTTAAAAAAAAAAAAACAACAAAAAAAAAAAAAAAAACAAAAAAAAACAAAAAAAACCCACAAAAACAACAACAGTGTAGCATCCAAAATTCAGATGCTGCTTTTGATTATGTGGCTGCACAAAACTCAGAAAGGCCATCTGGTGACAGCTTTACCTTCTATGCAAATTCCATCAGACAGTGCCTGCGCTCATGTTCCCATTGCTTGCAAATTTACACTTGTAGCTGATGGAAATCATACATATGTGAAAACTTGGAAAGCAGCTAGTGAGCAACCTTTAAAAAGAGATGACAAAATGTAGCAGCCAACAATTTAGAAGTGAACATAAACCCTCTGTGCTTCTGAGCACATATTGTGGTGCTTTGTGCTTGGAAGTTACAGGCTCTGAGTTCACTTCTACACTGTTGGCTGTTCTATCTTCTGACAAGAATAAAGCTGTACAACCTGCCATCCGCCTAGCAACCTAGTGGTTTCTTTTATTCACAATGCAGAGGTTCCAACTATATTGCTCAACAAATTAGGTGAGCCTGTAAAAACTGCATCTTGTTTGGAGAATAGTGAGCAACAATGCTCTGTGGGCTCCGGTGTGACAAACTATTAATGTAGTCTTTTGATTTGGGGATCCGAGTCCCACTTTAAGCTGGGACAGTGTTTATTTTCCTCATCTAAGTAGAGAAGAGCCACTAGTGCTAGATGGTAATGCAACTCGAATTCAGTTGCAAAGGTACGTACTTGGAATCTAGCTAAAAATACCCTTGTGGGTATGCATGCCACAGGCTTGGATTATTAGCAGTAGATGCATTAGCACTCCCCCAGAATCTTAGTGCAAGGTTTAAAGAAGTGAGGTTTCCACACAGATGAGTCTCTTTAAGGAGAAAGAAAACCTAATGTGTTTTTTTTTTTTTTTTCTTTTAAGATATGGGGTGTCTTGGGTATCTATCTGCATCCACAAAGATGTTGTTAGGATGGGTGGTGTAGGGTCTAGTTGGAATAGCAGTACAGAGGAAGCAGAGAAAGGTTTATTATTTTTTTTAATTGACTCTTAACAGTCTGTCTGTGGTATTCATTTGAAACAGACCTGTGGTTTGCTTATCTTACTCTTGTGCCTTCTACAACCAGAAGGCACATCCAGACAGCAGATAGAAGACTTTGTACACATACCTGCAGTGTCTGAAACTTATGAAAATCTCTTGTAAAAGCTAAATCTGAAGTCGAAGCTTAGTTCTTAGTTCTAGGCCAGAGGAAGGTGCCTGAGAAGATGGTTCAGGATATTGTGACAAAATAATTTGAAGACTCAGGTGACTTTTTTTTTTTTTTTTTGCTTTGGCTTTTTTTCCCCTCTCCTCAGTGAATGATTTAGTTTTACTAGCTCTCTATAGAAATAAAAAAAAAACTCAAGAGCACAGTGTTAAGGGAGGAAGGGAACAAACTGCCGTTGCTTCCAGTATGTACACTCGCGCTGTGGGAGCCATCGTCAGACAAAAATATGCTGTCAGCTCTTTGCCACCCACGTACCTCAAGATTCATGAAGAGAAGGAGACTGTCATGTGGTGGCAAAGGCCAAATTATCATAATGTGGGTGTTAAATTTCTGCCCCAAAATACTCTATTCATGTTGTGTTTTGAAGTTCTGTATTTGTACCTGCAAAGCCGTAACCTGCAAGAATGGAGGAGTTAGGTGTCCGAGTGCTGCGTGTCCATGACCACCCACAGTTTGTGGGCAGAAATGCTCTTTCTGTAGGTGGGGGGGTGTGTGCTTTTCAAGTATGTGTTCTTTTGTTTCCCGCTCTTCCTTCAAAGAGTGACATTTACCTCTGACTGCATTTCTAGTGTAGGATGTTCAGGACCATGCTACATTTACATCTCTTGCATGTTGGTTTGCCAAATCCTCAGACTGTATGAAGTGGTTTAATTCCACTGAAATCAAAAGTATGCTGACCGGTGGGGAATCTGAATTCACTAGTTAGCAAACCACAATCTGTGTGAATTTCTGGAATATTCTAGAATTGTTTTGGAGATGTAAGGATATCTTCCTGCGGGGACTGTGCTTTGCTTACGATGTTCTGTAGACCACAGCTGGCTACTGTCTTTGCAGCACTGCTTTTCCCCGTTGTCTACCACAATAACAACCTGAAGGTCTGTCTGAAAGTTCTTTTAGTTCTAGTATCTGTTTAGCTGTTTGTGCTTCCCTAGTCTGCAGGGCAGTAGAGGCAGAAATTTCATTTTTTGTCAGGGTGTTAACCAGGGGCATATTGATACAGGATGGTGAACTGCATGGCATCTAAATGTAAATAGATCATCTTGAACTCTAGGCTTGTTATGGCTCATTATTTGGAGGTGAACACAGTAATTAGTACAGGGTGTACTTCATGTTAATTAGGAATGTTTTACATATCAGATGGTGATGTTGACTTTAGAGGGCAACCACCTGGACTCAGCTCCTGCTAGCTAAAATTAATATTTGTGTATCTTTTTTTCTTCACTGTTTCAAAAAACCTATGATAAAATATTTTAACTGTTTAATTACTAAATAGCATTTCCAGGCTAGCAAATAGCTTAATATTATGTGATTATTGGGATAGCTTGCCATTAACTACAGGTGATATCACAATTCAGATAGTGTATGCATATTGCAGTTTATTTTGAGTCCAAATGCCCCTATCTTAGTGTCCAAGAAAATGCTGTTTTCCAGGTACCTTGTCTTTTTGCCAGGCCTATTCTGAACTCTGGTATCCTACAATTCTGGTATCTGGTCCGTTTTGGACTTGTCTTTCATTGTCAAGATGTAGAGTGGCATTTCTAATAGAGATTAACAAAAACAAATGAATAATCACTGCATGATAAGTTGCACTTTCAGGTCCCATTTTAACCTATTTGCAAACTGGAATGGTAATTCTTTTGTTAAAAGAAAGTTTAAAAAAAAAAAAAAAAAGAGGGCTAACTTGGGTGCAACTGTATCTCCTGAAACAAAACCAGGAAAGGTCAGTCTATGCATTGTACATGCTTGTTCTGGCTGCAGAGCTAGGGGATTCAGTTCTGTTTTACTCGTCAAGTAGAGAATAAAATTTCTGTTGTAATTCATGGCTTTTGTGGATTGGAGCTCCTACCCCTGGATCTTTCCCTATATTTTTTCAGATGTAAGCCTACAAGGAGTCTCTATTTAATTCTTGTGGAATTCTGACCACAATGCTGTAATCCATGGATGTTGCAGAAATTACATACTTGATTAAAAAAAATAAAGGCAATTGTTGCATTTTGGGGGATGAAAGAGCCTCCTTCAAATTAGGAAAAAACTTGTGGACACTAATGTATCTGTGGAATAAAGTTAGATAAATTTAAATGTGCTAACTGTGTGGTGCCATTACAAATGCTATTTTTGGCTGAAAATGATCAGCAGTTCCTTGTAAAATAGGGAGACATCAGACTATTTCAGCTAGCTTTGGCTGGGCTGTTTGGAACGCAGTCTGCATTTCTGGCACTTGTGCTGAAAGAGGAAGCTCAGGAAGACTAATTTTTTTTAAAGAAGTTGAGAGAAAATGATGCAGAGCTAAGTAGAAGAAAGGGGGAGATACAGATATTAATCTGGAGTGGATGATAGCCTTAGAAAAAATAAATATCGTTTATTTAGGAAAAGGGAGTGATCAGCAAGAAGGAAAATATGGTTTTCATGTCAAAATTACAGTATTGCTTCTTCCAGTGAAAGACACATGACTAGAATGTAAGATCAAGATACAACTTCCAGTTCAGATATAGATTATTTCTATATTTAACTTCTACTGTATTTCTTCACTTTACTATCAGTATAGCAAGAAACATTACTGTGATGGTTTTAGGCTGTGCTGGACAGTGTAATGTTTTCATTTTGCTGCTGTCCTGAATCACCTGTGGTTTTCATGGGTATTCATTGTGGTGTAATTTGAAAGGTGATATTGAGTGTCTTTCTGTGCTTGGTAAACAGGAGCTAGAGGCTTGATGCAGAGACTTGGATTAAATGCTTTCACTCATTTTGCTCCAGATGTTAGGAAAAATAGAAGAATGTCTGGAGTTAGCTAAAACCTCAGTGACCCAAACTTAACAGCAACCACTTGGTACTGCCTCTCCTGTTTCAAGCACAGTGCTGTGGACACTGGGAAATTGTGATTTATCTCTTATATGAAAAGTATGTTCCTTCTTCTCCTCCTTTGCTGCTTTGAAACTAGTGCTCCTATTATGTCAAGGTCCATTGCGTTTGCTGTAACTTTGATATGCTTGACCTAAAAATATTGCTGTGAGTGAATTATTTACAGTGACATCAAGAAGCAATTTTCTAGAAGGTCTCTATAGCCTGCAGATACTGCACTGAGTATGGATGTATGATATTAATAAAAAAAAAAAAAAACCAACAACCTTGCAAATGACCAAGGAACTTCCCACAGTATTTCACAGCTACTGTTGCTGAATGGGGATCACTTCTGCTTCATTATGTAAAGGAAGCATGTGAAAAGCAGCCTCTCTTGTCAGAGAGGTGTGGTACCAGGTGTGGTATTGCTTTGCCCATGAGCATCCTGTAAAGTAATGGAGTTAGTAAATTATTGAGTTGTACGAAATAATGTATATCTGTACACTAGGGAGGGTCTCGATATGTAAACATGATTAAAATCACTGACACAACTTATACAAGGCAACAATATTACTGTAGATATCTTGTAACAGGTAAAACATTGTGCATTTTGAGAGTGCCGTCAACCACTCGCCTCCCCAGCTACCCTGTAACTAACCTTCTTTCTCTTGCACTGGATCCTGTGTCCCTGTAACAATTGTATTGTTCAACAATTCTCAGTTGCATAGGATTTATTTTTGTATTTTCTTCTTTTGTGCTTGAAGGTGATTATGTGCCAGGATGCTGGCTCCTTCCGCTGCTGTGAAATTCCACAAACTGCAATAACACCTTCACTGTTTATAAATGCATAACACAACTATTAGTCACACTAGTAAAAGTAATAAATGCAGAAATAAGACAAGAATGAAGTAGCTGCAACTTGACTTGAAATTTTGTCCTTCTAGATATAATATATAACTTGCTTTTAATATGATATATATAATATATATATAATTTGATAGTTATTCAAGTTCTCATTGCTGTGTAGAAATGAGTGAATTTCAAGATAGAACCTGGGGTTCTCTATGCAGTGTTGCTGAGAAGTCATGTATCCACATACACCCCTTCTATTAGTACTTAACTGCTGCCCCTCACCTCAGGAGACTGGATTCTTTGCGAATAAATATCAGAATGAAAAAAAATACTTTTCCCAACCATTGATTTTTAAGTACTGTCTTAACAATTCCAGGATTTTTTTTAAATTCATTTGTGTGCCTCTCTTTGAATAACAGAGTTTTTAAATAAAAATGGAGTCTTGCGTGTGATTTGAGGGCTGATCTCTTTCATTAAGTAGTTATTATTTAGCTAGACTGTTCGTATACAGTTCATGAAGCAGGTAGAAATGTTTCCTCCCATGATAGCCCTGATGGGTGCACTCTATTCCAGTGCTGCATGGTGAAAACTGCATGTGACAAGCAAGGACAGTGAGCTAGAGCTCTGCATAACTGCAGTGCTGAAGTTAATGTGTAAATAATGAAACTGAGTATTGTTAATAGACCCCAGTTTTTTTAAGAAGAAAATAGGAACGTTATGTGATTGCCTAAATGCTAGAAGCAATTCTCTTTATTAAAATGGTGCTGTGTGAAGGCTTGCACTTACCTTGGATGACTTCTGAAAAGTAGAAATGCAGGCTGGGCTCTATTTTTCCAACTAGATTAAACAAAAGTTTTAAGGAAATAAGGACAGAGCAGTGAGCTTTAATTATACTTTTATTTTTTCATTAGTGATAGCAATACTGAGTGTGATACAAGCACCCAGAGTTTAGAGTAATTTTGCAATTTAACTAGTGTTAAATACCAGGAATACATCTATTTCTGTAATCTGACCATTAGAAAAGGCAAATGTAGTAATGCTTACTGTCTGGTACCATTTATTTAGGTACGTAAGATCACTGTCATGTAAAACTACTGAATCCTTTATTTGATATATTTTGTCCATGCCTCTGAATTCTGACTCCTGTTTCTGGTTTTGTCTTGACAATTATAGAAGAGACTTCTGTAAACTATTCCATAATACCTAGTTAAGATAAGATTTAAATACCCTTTCCTCTTATGCTCAGTCCTGAAGAATACATATATACAACTCTCTGTGTTATTACTCGTTTCCACATACAGACTGAACAAGATAGTTTGTTTTCAATGATGCCAAACCCTGTGGGGGTGATATTCCAGAAACGTGCAGTGGTTTTGTTTTTTAGTCAACATAGTTAAATACCCTTAAAAACAAACAAGTGAAAATAGAATATCCTCATTTATTTTTTGACCAGAAAAAATGTAACCTATAAGAAATGTCTGCTTCTCACTATTCCTTTCAGAGCTGACGTTCCTCCCAATTGCACCTGTAAAATGTGGGGCCACAGTTGCATTCATTGTTCAGTGAGCTTGTCCACATAGTTAAACCCACCGACAGCAATGAATGTTGATTGTGACCTTTTTTGTAAAGCATGGCAGAGTAGGGGAGAAACCTCATGTGCTGGTTAGGTTTCTATCTTCGGTGTGAAGGCCTGAAAGCATGAAGTAAGGAGGAGGATGGTTAGCTGGAGGGTACAATCAACGGTCGATGGTTTTCACTTAAATTCCAAACTCACCGACAGCGTTGAATGTTCACTGAAGCAACCACTACAAGAGAACTCCATTGACTTGACAGCATCCTTAAATGTCTGAAAGGAGGGGGGGAAATCAAAATTGACACGATTATTTTCATCAAACAGATGATGTAATTTCAGTCATTGTTCTCTTACCAATACCAGCACCCTTCTCCCTTTCCCATTTCCTTCTTCGTGCACGGAGCTGGTAGCTTCCCAGATGTCTTCCTATGAAAAGAAAAGGTATTTCATTTATTCAAGCTTTATGTAAGTAGTTGGTCATCCAGGCAGAAGTGGATTGGTTAATGTCCGTATTACAAAACTGAACTTCATAGCAAACCGAAGCATAAAGTTTCACCTGTGTATTAACAGATCCTGCCAAGAATATTGTGAAGCAGTGTTACAGTTTATACTGTGCCCAATAGAGTAAAAATATAAAGTAAGCAGAGTAAAATCTGCCAATATTCACCTCTTGATGAGTTTACATCAAGGTTTGGTGACCTAAATTTCTTTTCATGTTTTTTTTATGTGGCTACACACTGTTTATATCCAGAAGTTGCTCATTACAAATTGAAGTGCATAACAATTTCCACAGTAGCAGAAGCTTTTTTTCCAGCATCTGAGCTTTCCGACTAAATTTTCCTCATATTTTTTAACTCTCTATATACACATATATATTTTTTACACACACAATATGTATAGATTACAATTTTAATGTTTTACAGGAAGAATTTCTGAGGCTATAGCAGAAGGCACAAAATGGTAACACAGGGATTTTACCTTCTTCATGCTTGTTAGCAGTTCTCCTGCAGAAGGTTGTTCTCTTGCAGCTTTGTTGGTCTGAGTTCCTTTAGTTGGGGCTGCTCTTAGATTACTGCACTGAAACTGTGAGTGATTCATTGGCTTCTAGGAGCTACTTGTTAAATCTTTTACCAGAGGACAAGCTAGTCTTGTACTCTCTCATTGCTTTCTGCACTTAAAGAATATTTTATAAAGATTTTTATTTGTTAATTTTGTTTATATTATCATAAAGAGAGGTAGCACCAAAAGACTTCCAGTCGTAAATATGATGCCTTGCATATTTTATTTTTTAAACAAATGCTGTGATAAGAATTTGGTTGCATCTGTTTTTTGTTTTTTTTTTTTTTTTTCAACAAATTGCTCTTGTACAGATAACTGTATTTCTATCAAATACATCTAAAGTATCTCAAGAACAGAGGCATTAATATATTCTGCTGGAGAACTACAGAAGAATGGAATGTAAAGAATTTCTCCTTTCTGTAGATTTTTTTTATTTAGGAATTTCAATGTGATCATGAGTATCTGTGAGTTCTAGTTCCAACCAACTGTGGCAGAGATGCCCTTTCCTCCCTTTTTTTGGAGCTGATTCAGCAAAAGATGTTTGCTCTTGATATTTTAGGTCTGAAGCTTGATTTTTTTTTTTTTTTTTTCCCCCATTTATTTGTACTGTCCATATCACAATTCAACCCCATGGATGTAGAGAGAAAGGGAGTTCTTTATGACAGATCTTTATAAACTCTTCAACTCAACAGTCTTTTGCACATCTGCATCTGTTCAATGTTGTTCTAGCAAAAAATATATATATGGTCACTTGTGTTTCACATATTCCCTGCTATAAGCTTTCTTCCTCTATGCCATTTCTTTCAGTATTTATTCCTATGGTCTTGTTCCCTGCTTCCTTCTGTCACATCGTATTTCAATATGAGGTCTGGCCAGACTGATACCTGGCAGTTAGGATGGGGTGTAAGGAAAAGAGAGGAGCTGTGTAGAGCTCGTGGCTGGATGGATTACATCTTAAAAGGAATTGCTTTCATGGGTTGTTATTATTCCCTCCCAACCCTGTAATGGGAAAACCTCAGTATTTCCTTGGTTACCTAGCTGCTGTTGAAGTGGGCTGAAACTTGTAAGTACAAAAACACAAAAAAGTATTCCTGAGCTCCAGCCATCATTCATGATGTGTGCAGGTTATGCAGGGTAAAAATGCTTTCATCTTCTCTCATCTGGTTTTAATTTTAATTTTTTTCTAAATCCCTTACTGGGCTTAGCTAGCTATTACAAATGCCAGCTTTATTTTAAGTTTTATTTCAGATCTGCAGGCTTATGTGAACATTCAGATTGGATGTATGGTTTTTTTATTTAAGGTTAGTAGGTCATAAATAAACCAAAGCACTTTCCTTGCTGTGAGCAATAGGGTCATGGTGTACATGAAATATCGCTTTAAAAAAAATAGGAACCTAACGTGAGTTGACAGAGGTACATGAGGAAGTAGTTCGTTGTGTTGCTGTAAAGGCCATAGGGATTTGGACTGCGAGAGCTGCCTGTTTTAGGAATAGATTAGATATCCTGTCTGATGACCTGTACTTAATTTAAGTGACTGCCTTTGCCAGCCCTTCCAGAGGGCAACTGTGTGAAGTAGAGCATCTCATCTCCAGTTCTTTTCCTTTTCCTCTTCTTGATGGCCTGACCTAAATTGGAGATATGGGTGTTGTGCTGTACAAACAATTACTTCAGTTGGTACGTGAGCTGCATCTTCATTTTTCTTAGTTAGCTTTTCCATTTTGATCTTGTTATCTTGAATCAAAAGACAAATAATCATTGTACCAGTTAATAATGGTAATGAGATTTTTTTATGCAGTATCTTCATGTTTAACAGCTAGCTGCTTTATCTAAATTTATTATTTAGCTCCCACTCCCTACTAAGATGGCTGGAGCTATGAAGTACTGCTCTGCCTTGCTTATTGCTCCACCTCTTCCTTTCTGGTTTCTCCCTCCCTCACATTAACTGCTTGATGAAGTAGAGCTTCCAACAGCTGTTTCAGTATTTTTAACAATTTTACTGCTTGTCCAGCAATGCAGTCCCTTGGAACAAATGTTTAGTTGAACAAACAGATCCCAGTTTGGGAGTTTTCTTACAATTCTAGTTGATGACACCAGTCGTGTTTTTTTTTTGTTTTTTTTTTTTAAACTTAGACACTTTATGTGGTCTTACAGCATGGTGGGTTTTTTGTTTTTCCTTTGCAAGCATTGAATTACGACTGGAAGGTGGAGAGCCGAGACTTTTTCTGTAGGCAAAGAGTCACAGTAAAAAAACAAAAAACAAAAAAAAGCTGAAATTCAGGGTTAATACTCATTTTAAAAAGTTATCTCATGGATATAATTCTTGGCTACTTCTACTTGCCCTCTCCCACAGCCTGTCAACAGGCTTCCAGTCATACACTTGGGAACAGGATGTAATGTGATGTATTTTTAATTGTCACTGAAGGGAGTTCCAATGCAAGTGCCTAAAAATAACTCTAATGCACATGGGGTCAGGCTCTCAGTTAATGTAAACTGGTGCAAGTCCATTGAAATCAGTGGCATCTGCCTTTCCACCAGCTGGCACCTGGATGCTCCTCTGGAAAAAAAAAATGAAGTAGAATGATCACTCATCAGTTTCTATCATCTTTTCCTTTTTTATTTTTCCTGTTTATCTTAAGCTATTTTTAGATGCTAGATCCTCATGTTGCATCTACGTTTTACCTGCAGTAAATGAACAGTGGTACTAAATCTCACTGTGCATTGACAGTGCTGTGCTTCCATCAAGAGGAGAAGTTGAATCCAGCTGACTGTTGTTATTAGAGATTCAATTTATTCGTGGATGTCTGAGTTTTATACCTTGGAAATAAAGACTGTACAGCCATCAAAAGGAAGGCCTTTACCTGACAAAATGAAAAATGTTCATTTCTTCTTTGATCTTAAAACATGTGAGAAGAGAACTCAATAACCTTTCCTGTAATATAAGACTCTAATTGTATTATACAAACACTAACTGCAGTTGTTTCTGCAGTTGGTTGAAGCACAGCTCCTAATTATTTCTGCAATAATGCTAAAAGCCAGCGTTTTTCAGCTAGATGATCAGATGTTTTTGTGTTGTGTCAACCTATGGAAACGTGGTAACATCTTTGTAAACCTCTGGGCAAAGATGTTTCAGGGAGCATTTACTGGAGTATAGCTGCTTCTGGAGGAGACGAGCAGCTGTATAATATTTCAAAGTACTCATGCTTGCTGCCCCAGTCAGGAGAGAATGCTGCAATTGTACATAATGGTATGGAGAAATCTAAAGTTACGCAGAATTAGCCATATTCTTGACTAAAGGAAAAGAAGGGGAAAATCACATGGCACGCAGGAAATGCTTTTCAGAGATCCAAAACCAATACTGAGGCGGCTCTTAAACCAAACCAAAACTTCTGCGATACGCATACATGTCACAGGTTAGTGTGCAGACTTTTGGGTTCTTCTGTAGTTCTGCTGGCCCAGAAACCAGTACATCTCTAAGCCTGCAAGCTCACGTGCTTGTAGCCTTTAACTAGGCTGCTGTCAAAAAACTGACTGCTTTTGAGGTAAAAACTGTCAAGTAATACTGTGTGTACAGGACAGTTTGAGGTGAGATGCTCATTAGCCAGGCTAGTTTAGGAACAGAGCAAATGTGAGGAGCAGTCATAATATTTGTTCAAATACTTAACTGTACTTCCAAAAATAATGTATTTAGGGTTTGAAATTATTCTTTGCTCACCAAAATTTTTCCTGATTACTGTTTCATTAAACTTTGATTTTAAAAACCCCTCAAAATCAGAATTTAATGTGAAAATACTCAATGCAATATGATTTTGGTTGTTTTTTGCTTACTGCATTATATAACTCAATGAAAATTAATTGCTATTTTTATTTATTAGATCACAATTGCATTCTTATGTTCTAAATGTACTTTTACATCTGAGCAATTGAACCAGACTGCAATTTGAGTGAGTATTCCTTCATGTTAGTCTTATTTGAGGACATTTTTCCAGCATGGAGGATTGCTGTGCTGGACCTGTTAACTTTGCTTTGTATCTAAAGCCAAGAAATTGGTGAATATATTCTAATACTGCATGCCGTTTTCCAGTCCTTTTGGACAACAGTTCTCCATTTTTTTGTTACTGGGACATGTTACTATTTATGGAAGATATACACATATTTCTATGCTCATAAATCATATGTAAGCATCTGTTCTTTAGATCAGTAGATGGAGATTTGAACTGCTTTTTACATTAATATCCATGAAGCAATGCTCACTGACATTGTGCTTAAATTTTAATATTTTAAAAAATATCTCAGTGATGTAACTTTGGATTTTTTGATATAGCAAACAGTCTTACATAGAGTTCCGAGTTGCCTGTACCCAAGAATGTCTAATAGAGTGGCAGGATAGATGGGGCAAACATTACAAACAACATGATCAACTTGGCTAAAACACAACAGTTCTGTTAGTACAACTCTGTACAATGTACTGCTTTTGAAGGGAATTTCTTACCCTCCTCTGTTTAAACAGGAACCCTTCCCTTATTTCTTGAATCTGTGTTGTGTGTAGAGACCTACACTTCTGTATAAGTACTGTACATTTTGCACATGATCCTGCAGACAAGATTTGAAGGGCAGTAACTGCAAAGCTGTGTTCTAAAAAAATACAGTATGTATGGAAACAAAAGGCTGTGTGCAAGTTAAAATGTAAGATGTGGGAAAGAAAACTGTGTATGATAGGATGTGCTGGATGTGAATTTAAAAAAAGTTTTCATTTTCTTATTTTGGAATCTCAATATTTATATTTTTTGCATGAAGATTTTTACAGCTATAAGTACAAAAATCTTCAGTATCAATTCCGTTCAGCCTTTATTAGAATCCTAGAATTGCTCAGGTTGGAAAAGACTTTAAAGACCATCAAGTCCCACCGCAACCGAACCATACTACCTGAACTCTAACAACCCTCTGCTAAATCATGTCCCTGAGCACAACATTCCTTTTTTCAAGGATGGATTTATTTCTAAGTAGCAAAAGCTGATTGGCTGCTTTTCACCATCTGCTCCATTGGGTTTCCTTCATGGGAAGGGAGACTTGATATTTTGACTCTGAGTTAATAAGTATCAGCAATGGCAACTGGGTTTTCATAGGATGAAATTCTGTCTAAAAACAGGAATATATTTTGTATTACTAAAAGGTATTAAGTCTTATTGCAAGTTGCCTTGGTCTTTGCCTGCTTCTCCTCCTGATTTCTACAGGAAGAGGAAAAAATCAAAACCCAACCTTTATCAAAACAGCAACAGCAAAGAAGGAAAACCTGCTTCAGTGCAGATGATGTGATTTACATCTTGAGTTTTCTGGTCTATTTCTGTACAGCATTACCTTTTAGGTTCTTCACGGTGATTATGACAGACGTATATACTCAGAAAAACGTGACTGAGGTTTTGAAAACAGTTTTTATATTCATGCTTTTAAAATAGAAAAATTTCATCAGCGTTTTCATTTTCTTTGGAGGCGGGTGCTGCTTTTGTGAGAGTTAGCTTTGGGATCCTCCATATGCCTGTACTTAACACAGCCAGAACAGAGTGCAGTTGCAACTGGCTTTAAATATCCCATCCCCCTCTTTTTTTTTTTTTTGTTTGAGTCGCTATAGGAATGGACTGTCAGAATTACCGAATTCAAATAATTATGGTCCTGCTGCACAAAGTTTCTTTTGATCAAGAGCAAGTCATTTGAACCTGAACATTTAGTGGGTAATACTTAGAGCCTCATAAAAGTGTAGTGATGGCTGATATCTCATAGTGCTTTGAACATGTGAAGTGCTATATAAACAGTATAGGGCTATTGCACACAACTCGAGCTATTAGCATTTGAGGCACACTGCCCCAGGCCCTTAGAGCAGGAATTGTGTCTTCACTGGAAGAGAGGCACCTTTTTAGGTTCCGTGTCTCTGCTTTGTTTAAACATCAGGAACTTCTTACGTAGCACGTAGATATGGAAAATATATATGTGCACACATGTTTTCAAATGCTGTGTTTATCACACAGTACTAGCAAAAGGCAGAAGATATCCAGCTAGAACTGTTATTGTGCAAATGTAAGGATGGCAAATCGCTGCCTGATGACAGTATCTGCTTTGCTGTAATTATGTTTTGGGGTTTTTGTGGGTTTTTTCCTTTGCAAAATTTCTATATGCCAAAATACTTATTGCTGACAAACTCAGTATTTTCCACATATACTTTAAAATGAGATTGTGCTTCAAATTCATCCTTGAAAATACCAGCATGCTTCACAAAGGTTAAACCACAGATTCAAGACTATGTTGAGAACTTCATGGATGACTGTGTATAAATGCTGGTGAAATAAAATTAAGGTATGAACTTAAGAAAATAGAGGGGCATTTGCTAAACAGGCAATGTAATGTCCATCTATGAGTGGGACGTACTGCTCAGTTTGGAACAAAGTTTTCTTAGGGTAGTTAGAATTGCTGGTTTTGCTTTGTTTTGACTGTCCGTTGCATGGTCTGTGTGCTTTGATAAATAAAGGCTGCTGTTTAGGATGCGAAAGATACGCCTGTCTTGCAGTCACTTCACTGTGCATCCTGGGGCAGTAGAAAGACTCGTGGCTTCTTCTGGGAGAAGAGGAAATGCCTTGAAGTCTTTTTATGCAAGTCATTGCTGCGGTTTAAAAGAGCACAACAGTTTCTGGCCCATAGTTAGCGTAATATGCTTTTTGCCTTCTGGTAGTGCAGCAGCAGAGACCCTTCTAAAGAAGTGCTTTTTCTACTTTTATTATTCTTATTTTTTACAGTCTTGAGCTTAGGCTTTTAGGCATGTTAAATGATCTAAACAAGCTTTGGATTTTTGTTACACAAGTTATGGATTTGTGTTGCTGTTATCTAGGAAAAACCATTCAAATCAAACATGCTATTGACTAAACCCTACAAAGCTCTGAGTACAGCATAAGCTCAGACTTGGAAGGACTGGGCACACAACTGAAATGCTTAGCATAGCAAAACCCATTGCAGTACAATTACTTGTACTAGATCCAATGATTTACAGCATGGGTGAAGCATAATCCTCGTGTTCATGAAGTTAATGCCATTTACTGTTGTTTCCCTATATATAAAGACCAACACACAAAACACTTGTTTTCTACTCTGGAAATTGTGTTTTTAAGTATTGCCTAAACAAAGCCCACAACAAAAGTTACAGGATTGCAGGAACTCTTATAAAAGCTTATCTATTTTGTTGAAAATTGGTACGCTCATAGTGTTTTCCATTTGCCTGTACTTTTGTGGCTGTCCCAGCATCCTCATCCTTGTCCCTGTTCAGTTCAGCTGCCTTTTGAAAATCTTTGTGCTCCAGTGACCACTTTAAACTTTCTATTGATAAAATTAAACTGGACCCTTAATTTATTTTTCCAACAGAAAGTGCGAGTTGAAAGTGGTCATTAGCCCAAAAACCTACGGTGAGAGCAAAGATGATTTTATTAGGAAGGGAGAGTGATGTTTAATCTCTTTTCTGTCTTTCAGACCCTTTTTTGTGCTAATTTCTTATCTTTTTTTGCTTTCTCCCCTTTCCCAGACTCCCAGGAAATGCAGTTTCTACACACTTTCCTGAAGTTCCCCTCTTCCAGCCCCACAGCAGTGAGGTTTCCCTCTTTGTAGTTATCTGCTGCAGGAAGAAAGAGTAAACCAGGAGGAGGGGGAGAAAAAAGCCAAGTTTTTGGGAACTTGGCTGAAACGGATTCATGAATTCTGTCTACAAAAACTGTGGGAGATACACTAGAAGCTTGGCAATAAAGTAAATGACAGAATCAGATGAGGGGAAAATATGTATAGCCAAAGGATGTGGGGATTATTAAAATATTCCCTTTGCTTCACATGCGCTTGTGTGTGTTTTAACAATGCACATAAACATACAACACAAGCAGTAGAATGTGATGGGAGAAAAGAGGATTTCTCTTTCTTTTGGAGACCCAGGGCTATCAGCTATAGCAGTCTAGGGCTATAGTTATACATCTGTCACATCTAAAAGTCCCAAACATAATAAAAATGTATTTCCACACAACCGACTCTTGCTCTTTTCCAGTTCTGAGTATATTTAAACAGCCGGTCTGTACTGATTAGTAGTATGTCAAAAAAGATTCCAATGCAGGCAGCACCTTTAGTGAAAGCACTAGGTTTAGAGATCAGCTTCTATAGCCACTAATAAAACCATTGTCAGTACAACCATAGGTGGTGCTGGCTGTTCTGAAAGATTGTGGGGGTTTCTGTTATGAATTTTTTGATTTTGTTTGTTGTGTGTTTTGTTGTTGTTGTTGTTTTTAACATCTTTACCTCATGCTATTTCCAAAACCCTTCTAATGGCATCTGGGGAGTTTGATTCAAATTACTATGCAGCGTAAAGGTGTTCTATTTGTATTTTTCTTCAGAAAGCTCAGGATAAAATTCCATTCAGTGGGAGGGCTCCATTGCTTAAATCCTATATAAACTCTGTCTGAACACCTAATGCAGAGATATTAAGCTGGCTTTTAGCAGATACAGTGAATTTCATTCTTAGTGAATGACCCAGGTGCTAAAAGCTATGGCTGAAAGTGCTAGGTTAAAAGCACAAGTCAGCTAGGTACATAAATATTACATGGCTACATCTTTAATGGGTTCCTGTCGTAGACATGCTTTGTTTTAAAGATTTCCATAACCCTGCTGATTTATTGCGTCTTCTCTAGAAGTATGCTGTTAGCAGGAAACTCGGTTGAAGCGCTTTCAATCATGTTGGAGGATCATTATACTTTCACTTGAATAACTAATTAGTTGCAAGAAATTAACCACTGCTGTTTAGCACAAAAACGCTTCCAAAAAGGATTTATTTTTGTTTGGGAAAATGACCTTAGGCGCTTGAGGAGGGGGGCAGAAAGGAGAAATAATGATCTGGCTGTCTTTTAATATAACTTTTGTTTTCAATTCAACCTGACAACAAGCAGGCAGCATAACATGGTGCCTTATTCAGAAAGCTTAGACTTGGGGCAAGCACATTTTAATCTTGCCTGCCACACGAATCTCAAGGCTGACCTCATCCCATTGATTGAAACTGGTTTAAGATTCCACATACCATCCCTTAAGGCTATATAAGAGAGGATACAAGAAATGAATTACTGAATGGGATGAAAGAAAGAATATAATATGACCAAAGAAAGCATATAACCAGTCTGTTCATGTCACTGGATCTCATTTATCTTGTGAAATGTGGATCATGCTTAACTGTCATATGAAGGTCTAGGATGTATCTTGCATAAGAGTTCAGTATTATTGTCACGTGCTGTTTGCTGTTCATAGCATCACTAATGTAAGATATAGTGAAGGCAGGAATTAGAACTAGCAGCAGTTAAAATACTTAGTGATTTGTCCCACTTTGGGGGCAAAAACTGCAAGGAAATTTAGGAAAAATGGCTTCTGAGATCTAATTTCTTCCCAAAGGTATGAAAACACTTCCACAAGAGAATAAATAAGCTGACTTTATCATGTTTTTTTTTTTTCTCCCTGAAGCTTGGATTTCATTCAAACTATTTGAGAAAGACATATGTATACAAAAATTTGTGAACTATCAAATAGAAACTGAAATTATTGTGCTTGTACAAGTCAGTTCTGTTCTTTCAGTCTTTTCCTTCCTCTGTGCAGAGGCGTTGAATTTCTCAGGTATTTAGAGAGGGAGAAGTATCCTTCAGTAATGTAAGGGCCAAGGTGAGTTGAGGCTTATTGGTCTTTCTCGCTCTCCTCTTCTATATACCTATGCTTGCAAGATTAGAAAATTGTCTTCGGTATGTGTACCTGAGATGTAATTATACAGAAATGCTGGAAATTATTCAGTGTAAAAGGAGTCACTGTGCTACTGCTGTTATGCCAAACTCCTGCTGAATTTAAAAAAAAAAAAAAAAAAAAAAAAGGGTAGCACTACCACATTCCTATAATAGCTTTGTTGCTTTTTCCCTCTCCTGTTCTTCCAGTGCTTACTCTCAAACCAATATCTTAGATGGTGTATCTGAAAGTTAGGAACAGAATCTTATTAAGGTGTTTACAATTCTATTAGGTTGCCTACATAGTATAAGAGTTTTCTGAAAATATTTATATGAACCTATTTCTTGTTGCGTGTGTGGTTGTTCTTTTTTCCTCCTCCCTAGATGAGACTTGGATTTTATTGGCACGTGGTAAGACAGTAGAAACAGGAAGGTCATGGCTGAGTATTTCTGGGGGAGAAGGTCTGCATATGTGCTTACCGGGGAAACTAAGTTCATGTGGAATAAAACAACAGAGCTGCCCTCTAAAAAGAGGACATAAGCAATGCCATCACATCCTCAGTCAAATGCATGACAGCGATTTCTTTTCGAGAAGTTACAGAGCAAACAATTTCAAGTTGGACAAGCTGCCCCCAAAACAGATCAGCAGAAACATAGGAGGCCAAGAGTTTGTGTGTGTTTGCACATGTACAAGCTGCTTTGCTTTAGGATACTTATATGAGAGCTCACTGAAGGGGAAAAAAGAGAGAAGGGTTTCACTTTCACTAATAGTTGCTGTCTTGAACAGTTTCAAACTCTGATTTTTACTTCTGCTTGCTGTTCAGATTGGGATCTTGAAACTCATTTCCCTTTGGGTTCTCTCCTTCACGTCTCACACTCTGTGGCATCAGGTGTCCCTATGCAGTGAAAATATATTGTCCTTCATAGCCTTGTGTAATCAAAAGAGGTGGAGAGTAAGTAGTCTAGAAAGAATTAAATATCTAGCAAATATGACAAAGGAAAACATTGAAACAGTTAAAACACGTAGGCAGCTATGCTTCCCTAGCATTCCAACTTCAGCTACTGGCTGAAATCACAACATGTGAAATCCATCATGAATGAAGGAAGCAACAGCAGAAAATGAGTCAGTACAGACTGAGTATGCCATGCCAATATCCTGGGGAATAAGCAGAGAAATAATCCACCTCAAGCAACATGGATTGTAACTGTAATGGTTGTTCCTATTTATTCCATTAGGAAACTTGTTTGTATTAGTTTTGGGTAACTAATTTCCTGTAGCTGTGTGTACACATGATTGAAAAGATGAAGAAAATGAGAAAGTGGGTTGGGTTGGTCACAAGTCTGAGAAATGTCACCTAGGTTTGGGCCTATGCTGCTGGATTAGTAACAGAAGTGCATTTCAGGTGCTCGGTTACAACAGACAAATGGGAAGAATTTCTCTGCATTGACTAAAAAAATCTCAGTTGCGGATAGTGTGCTTCTGATGGACCATTCGGTACGGTCCAGTATGCTGTGTTTATTTTTTTTACAAGCCTCTTCCCTTTAAGGACGTCAACCGATTTAGTTTGTAGTCTTTCATGGTTTCTCAAAGTGCAAGTCTGTAAACACATCCTTGTGTGTGCATAAATATATTACTGCCAAACTTTAGAGTGCAAGAGTAATCAGTGTATGCATCTCACCACTTAGCTCCATTTTGACATTTGGCAGTAAAACAAGGCTGCTTTTCTCAAATGATCAGCAGATTTCTACACAGACTTGGTGGGTGATTAGTTGTGGTTTCTGTAGTTCAAAATTCCTGAGTATAGTGAAAGGCTACAAATGTGCTATCTTTACGGTTATGGACTTGCTAGAGCTTTATAATTCTGAAAGAAAATAGGGATAATTCTACTGATTAAAAAAAAAATCCTGTACCTTGCAGATTATGCTGTCTTGGGAAAATTAAGAACTAACCATTTACGTTGCATTACGGCTTTCTTGTGCCTAAAAAATTTGATATATATTTTATAAAGGTTTTTTTCACAGATGTGTAGTCAGAAGATGAACTATGCCCTTTGTCTGCATTCTTTTGGCTTTGGCATTCTGCCCAGTATTTAAACCCCACTCCCACCGTTTTCTGTGTGTATACATATATATGTATTTTATATAGAGATGAAAGTAAGTTGGGGGCTTAGGTCCTGGTCGTTCTCATTCATTTTTTGTGCTCGTTTAGAGCCTGTGTATAACACTGATATTGACTATTCAATCAGCATCTTTGAAAAGAGGCTGCCAGGTTCCTGATGCAGAAAAGCTAAATGGTGCCAGGAATCATTCACTCTGTGCTAAATATTGCTGCTGGCTCCTCTCTCTGTCTCTCAATCTGTGGATATCTAATCCTCTGCTCTTCACTGTAAAGATGGCAGGATTTAAAAAAGAAAAAAAGCCATCTGAATTTGCTGTTATGTAACAAACATCTTGCCATCCTGCGTGGTTAAAGAGTTGAACTGGACTAAAATGGTATCAAGGTCTTATTTAATTTCCTTTGGTATTTTATACTGTATGTAATGTCTTCATGCTCACCTACCGTGGTACTCGACATTCAGTTCTTCCCTTGCCAAGACTTGTGTTTAGTGAATTTGGAAATTCTATTTTAATCAAGAAGCGTTTTGCTGCCAATCAAGTCTAAATAGCAACACCAAACTGCTTTGCACATGTAACACACCACCAACCAGCAGAATATCTATGAAGCCGTTCAGCTGCACCCTGCTTCTACCACAGAGATGATATCTATGCACAGTTGGCATACTGAAAACTGAAATGGTGGGATACTAAAAACGAAGCTCAGAACAAGTAATGCTAATGTGCCAACAAATCTCTACAACCATGAATGTCTCTTTATTGCATTTCTGGTTTCTAGAAGATCTTTGGATCCTTAGAAGAAATATGGATAAATATGATTGTATAAAAAACAGAATAAGTTTTCCAATCACACTTACAAGTAAGCAAATTATTTATAGCGGTCACTTAAAACCACCATAAAAAGATGAGCATGATGAAACCTTATCAAGCTGCATTATATTCTTAAAATATATGCCGCAGCTAGCTTAAGTGCTAGCCCAGACTACCTAAATTAATCAACTGTCCTCAAAAGCCTTATTCAGAGTTTATTTCACAAGGGAGTTGCCCAAAGGCCTTGGTTGCCAGAACATCTGTCAAATGAGTTTCCCAGTGCCTGGGTCAGATTGGTGCTGGCCTCCCTTGAGTACTCCTTGCACAGCTGGTTGCAATCACCTGCAGCTCCCTGCCTAGCACTTCTCCTGCTGCAAGCAGCCAGGTATTGGAGCAAATGCCCAAGACAAGGGAGGCTGGTGGCTCAGTTACTGTGCTGTAGCTGGGCATACTCTTTGCCTCCAACTGAATATTCAATTGCTCTTTGCAAAGTGCTGAAACCAATGGAGAAAGCATTTGAGAGCATTCCTTGCACTGACATACCAAGTAGTGGACAGGGAGTAGATTTGTTTTCAAAATCTCATTGGTGCAGTTGGAATTTGAATTCAGGTCCTCCATGCCTTGGCTGTGAAAGCTATTTCTTCAAAGGAAAGCAGCAAAAACTGCTTATTCCTTTGCCAGTTGTGAGAAAAGTGAGTTCTTCCTAACGGTAGAAGGCAGCAACACTAAATCCAAGCCTTTGTGGCTGCAGTTCTATACCTCTTGACTCTCGTTTCCCTGGTGAATTTAGGAGCTCTTTCAAATCTGCTGGTTTCTGGCAGTCCTCTTATGTGCACAGTTCCCTATGCAATATACGTTGCTGCCTAGATATAAATCTCAATGGGTATGTGGCATATAGATGCTTGGAAGGTAATTGCGGTGTTTGGTAACTTTTGTAACTTCAGTCTTAGTTGCACTAATATGTGTTCAGGACTTCATTTTGTCTTCTCTTTATAATGAAAAAGATGTCATGATTATGAGTTTGATTAAGCTGACTCGTCTTATTCTTTGCTGGCTGTTCTGCTTTCCTCTTAGGCATAATTTGATGTTCCTTTATGCTGAAATGACAGCTCCTGGTGATGCGTGACAGTACAGCCAAGAAATCTGTACATAGGATGTGTCTTCTCCTGCTGGATAGTTCTCCAGGAAGGGATTTAGCAGGTAAATCAGAATTTAAAAGTCTGTTTCCATTATTTAAAGAATTTAGCTTCATCTGCAAATTCTAGGCACCTAATTTAGAAAAATAGATTAATGCAAGTGACTTCACTGGCTGAAAATGTTAATATCTGAGTTTGAGGGTTTAAGAAGGGTTTTCAGTATGTAAATTAGCTTTTAGCTAAGCCACACCAAAAGCAAACTGGAGAAGTTAAAATATTTTTTATATGGAACTTTTGGTTTTTACTTCTGCTTATCATTCTGCCAGCAAGTAGTTGGCCTGGATGAAGAGAGCATGCTGTCTTACAAGATCTTCATCCTAGTAAGAGTGATGGGAAACAGCTCTGGGATAAATTACTTGTTTTAAAATTATTAATATGGAGAATTACTAGTGTAGGACTGGTTTTCTCTTACACCTTGCTGATTTAGAAAGTTGAACCTTAAGTATTTTGCAGTTTTCTTCTACTCTGAGTATATCAAATATAGTCTACCTTAAAAAGAGTTTTTCCTTTTTACCAAAGAACTCTTAATAGACTTCAAAAGGAATTAACTGTGTTTTGAGCTTCCTTATCTTTGTTCACCTCCTTCAATATGTTGTAAATCTATTACTGAAATTTTATGCTAATATTTCTTGCTCTTGTTTGCTCCTTCATAAGGTCAGGTAATCAAAAATAGTCCACATCTCTCTTGATGCCCTTGGGGATTCTTGGAAAAACTGGTTAGAAAAAAGTGCAAAGGTGTGATCTTGCTGACTCGTCTGATTTCTCATTCATTATATTGAGACAGTGAGGGTGAATAAATTCTGGGTTATGTAAAATAAGACAAGCATGGAAACATGGAAAACATGCCTATTCTTGTGAGAGGTGTGCTGTGCAACAGCTTATGAGCTGCGGTTGGAGAGCTATTCTGAGTAAGATGGATGCTGCCTGTGCAGGCCTGGTAGGGCTACTGATTGCTGTGTTTTTTCATCCCTGCACCTTCCCTGCATCTTGTCCCATCACTGCAGCACTGTTGTATGTTATCTCCCATGGAATTAGTGGGATTCCTATTCAGTAGGGGCATATAGGTTGGAAACAAAAGCACGCCTCCAGTTGTACTTCAATGATAAAGCTCAAATACGTTGCAAATATGTAGTGCAAGATGATAAAATGTGTCTCTATTTCTTTTATATCAGATGTAGAAACTTGATCATGAAACTTGATAATGTTTTAACTGCTAGGGATGTGATTTAAAACGTGTGTCAAAATCTGCAGTTTAAAAAATGATCTCTGGACAAACAGCAAATCAGTTTGTGCATTATGCTAATTCATTTATACACTAGATAGTATCTGTGGCAAATCATCTGATTATAAAAGTAATTATTAAATTTATATGGAAACTCTAATATGTTATCTTAAATTTCGTTCTCATTTGTTTAATTTTCATAACATAAAATCTACAACAGCATTTTAAAATCATGAGGGTGGTATCCCTGCTACAAGCTTCTCTACTGTCCCATGAATTTGATTATTAGAAGTGAAAAGCCCAGAGAGGACTTCTTGTTTGTATTTCATTGTCCCATTCAGTTCCATCATGTGCAAGAATATAGCTGCTTGATACTTGAAAAGAAGCAATTAAAATAGGTATGGCTGGAGTTTTGAATATATGAGGGCTGCTCTGAAAGTGATGCCTCCTATCTTATTATGTTGACCCATTATGTTGACAGCAGAGGTGGATGTTGATGGTAGTAAAGGAGAGGTTGAACCTTCCCATCAGTTACTCAGTTACATTTTGTTGCTGTGTGACAGACAGCAGTAGAGGGGCAGTCTGACAAAGGCATCTGACACAGAAGCGCATATGAAGCTAAGGTGTTATTGAATTCCTACACGTGGGAAAAATTGCCTTCATTTACATTCATCAATGATTACTGAATGCTTATGAGACAAAGCAGTGGATGTGAGCACAGTGAGGTCGTGGGTGGTGTGTTTCAGCAGTGGCAACAGCAGTGTGAAAGACAAGCCATGTTCTGGGTGATCATGCACAGTTGTCACAACATGAAATGAAGAACATCTCGATCAGTTCATCTGGGCGAATCGGTGGATTAGGAGTGGGGGTCTGGGTATTGAGCTGAATATGAGCTTCAGTGTATTGGAAACGATGGTGACAATGTTGAAATATTGGAATATTTGTGCCAGATTGGCGCCACGAATGTTCACACAACAGCAGAAAGAACACTGTATGCAAAATTTTCAGGACCTGTTGAACCAAAGTGAGGCTGAAGGTGACAGTTTTCTGGGTCACACCATTACCAGTGATGAGACCTGACATTAACTCTATGAGCTGAGGTCAAAATGGCAGTCCATGAAGTGGACACTGAAATTTCCCATTGAAGAAAATATGCAAGATATTATAAGCCCTCAGTGGGAAAAGTGATGTGCCTGCCTTTTGGGATAGGAAAGGGATGGTCATTCTGCATTTTCTGTAACCTGGCTAAACCATCAGTGCTGACTGCTGCATCATAATGTGGGCTTGAACTTCCTGAGTCAGGCTGGAGAAGAAGACAACCTTCCTCTTGCAATTCAATCCCACCTGGCCCTGTACCAGTTTGAAGACAGTGGAGCAATGGAGAGCATTGTCAATCTTGGCTGCACTGTCCTACCACATCCACAGTACAGTCTGAATGGATTTGTCACCATCTGAATTCTGTCTGTTCAGGCCAGTGGAAGATGGGCTGTGTGGGTGTTTTCCTAGCAATAATGTCATAGCAGCTGTGCAACAGTGGGACACTTCTGCTGGTGCCAATTTTTGCAACTGAAGCAGTCATGCTCTTATTCATCACTGGCAAAAATGCAAAGCTAATGGTGGAAACTGTTCAAAAATGGTGTTTAGTAGCTGAGACTTTGCTCTATTGGATAGTTACTATGCTCTTTGTATCTCCTGTATTTTCCATAGACTAAGTAGGAGGCATTACTTTTAGAGTGAACTGTGTATGTAGTTTAACTTAAACGTCTTGCTAGTTTGTAAGAAGGGATACAGAGGGTGTAGATCATTCTCATTTGGTTTTGTTTTGTATTTAAATGCAGTCTTCTCCCTGTTTTTGTGCCACAGTTGTGAATGAGTTTCTGCAGACAGTGAAAACAGAACACATCAGTAAGATAGAAAATGGACCAGATATTAGAGGGGATACAGGAGAAAATATTCTAGTATTCATTCAGTAACCTTTCTCTTCTTACACATGAAATGTAAATTACGGGAATGTAGTGGTCAAGTATGAATTGAATGTGTCATGTAATACCATGGCTTTCACAGCAGGTCAGATGTCTGAAGAGAATACCTTGTATTTTTACCATTAGTTGAATGGTAAATCCCTTTTGAACTAAAGGAGCTGAATGCCAAGCGAGAGATCTCTCCGCTCTTGACAATTTTTAAGATTTGGCTATACGAGATACCAGCACAGGATGATATCAGATTTTGCACTGGTTTAGGCAGGACACTGGACTAGTGGATTGACTGGGGTCCTTTCCAATCTCAATTCAGGAATGTCTAATCTCAGCCACGCTGAGTATGCTGCTGTATGGCTTCATGGAACTTAGTCAGAAGCACTTGTCAGTAAAAATATTTCAGACAGTCCAAGACTTTAAAAAGTAGATCTACTTCTGCGTTTTTCTGTCAGCTGTTTGAGAGCTTTTGTTTAAGGAAAAAAGAATGTGGGCTGACATCTTCACATGTCTGCATAACTTTTTGCAGCACCTGTAAAGCGTTTCATTTTGAGAAGGGCTTGGGGAGTTTTATTTTGCTTTTATATTCTTTGTGCAATTGTAATCTTTGGATGAAGTTTAAAATGGAGTGCAAAGGAAGAATAGAAAACATAAAATTGTAGGGGAAAAATAGTAGAATAAAACTAGCAAGGTCAGTTGTAAAGCATCAAATACTGCTTTCCTTTGTAATGGAATGATTTCCAAACTGTGAGGGGGGGGGGGGAAGTATGCTGCTCCCCCACTCCCCATGGAAAAAAATGTAAAAGCTCAACAGATCTGTGGAATATATTCAGTTGCTGTAGGTAATATTGGTAAGTTGGCTACATGCTCAAAAACCTGAATGGATTCCTGATACTTAGCCCCTTTGAGTTGAAACTATACATTCAATAAGCAAAAAATCATTTGCGTAATGATTTCTAATGATTAAGGCATTAGAAATATGTTAATAAAAATATTGTTCAGCTGTTTTTAATAACCTTTTTTTATTTCTTAGTGTAAATACTTCAAAGCACAACTTTGAGTTTTGAATGTTTGAACTGATGAATAGCACATATGTGGAATGGCAGAAAATAGGAAACATTATGAAATCTAGAAATTTCATAAATAATCTCTTCCATGTTGAATGGAGCTGGCTGTTTTGAAGGCTACCAGCAGGAGACCCCCGGCCCTCCCCATATATATATATGTTTTGTGACATTGAAACTGCTTTCTTTTAGCTTTTGAGAAGAGAAAGCTCTAAACATAGGGCCAAAGCTGGATTCGGTATGTAGTTCTGTTAATGACTTCATAAGAGCTATTTTACCTTTTCAGGATGGTTTAGGTAAAGCTCAAATTCTGTCACAGAACAGTTTAGAAATGAAATATTTGTGTTAAACCTGCTTTGAAAACGCTCTTGCACAACACTGTTTGTTGCAGCAAATAACTACACGTGTGCAGGTCAGTACTTGCCTCTAGGAAATAGTGTTCTAGTAGATCTGGAATATAGATTGAAACCACACACTAAAAATACTTGATCAGCCATTTAGCTTAGAAGTTAGTGTAGTGTGCTTCAATTAAACTGACTCCCTAAAAATACCCTAGATATGCGGTTTAAATGCTCTACAAATGGTTTTTCATCTAGCCTGGAATTGTTTGCATCTCTAAAAATTTCGTGAGTGTAAATGGGAGTTTAGATTATGTGATGAACAAAGTATTGCAGTTGTCTGAGTACAAAATTTCTGTGGAGTCTAAAGATAAAATCGTCTCTTGTATCCATTTTTTGGCAGAGAGAGTGATTGATGAGAAGTACAGTATATGAAAGAACAGTTAAAACAGACACACTGACATTATAATAGTGTCTCATCAGATGATGTGGTGTTTTGACTACATGGCTACAGTGGGTCTATAATTTAAATGCCATGAATGGCACAAAAAGCAATAGCAGGGAGACAGGAATACTGTAAAGTCTCCGGGTCTGTACTTAGAAGGCTGATAAAATAACCCTTTGAACTTGTGGTGCCAAATGTTGTCCCAAGTTACCATTTTTCCATGGGGAAAGCAGTTTTTGTTGCTGTGGAGTTTTATTTCTTCCTTTCCTCTTAACAGACAGACATTCCTGTTTAGATTGCTTGGCTTGCATTGCTACGAAAATCCCAGGCAAGGGGAGGCTGCTTCGTTTTGCCTAACCCATGTCCAGTTCACACATTCAGTACAGAATTCTCTATTGTGAGTAGTCATGACTATGTTTTCTTTGTGCTGTTGGCTTTTGAATGTGCTTCTTTATACTTTCACTGAAGTAGCACACAGAACTAATTTCACCAGAAGCCATTGGTGTTGAGCTGTAACAGAGTTGCACAGAGTCCTGTGACTGCATCCCAGCTATAATATTCCATTTGTTTCCACTCTGCTGTTGTAAGTCTGCAGTGTTTTAGACTTGTCCTTCCCCTCTCTCTTTTTTTTTTTTCCTTTTCTTTTTCATTTCCATTTTAGATTATAACCGACTTTGTTTTGGTTATTGGACTCAATTGTGAGTAAGCACGTTTCTGTGCCTTTGCAGCAGCCAGACATTTAATGCACCTTAGTGTAATACATGGTGTAATTGTTTGCCAGATTGGACAGTCTTTCCAGATACAGTTCTTGATCTTTGAGGACCTTGCAAAATGTATACAATATGTTAATTGTGAAGTATTTTTCAGTATGTATTTCAGAAGAGAAGAAATGCTCTGTAAGTGGAACTTGTTTTAAATACTCAATTTCTAGCAGGACACATTATTTCATTATACTGCTAGAATGCAAACAAAAGAATGAAGTCTTTGTAAATTGCATTTTTTCATTTAGACTGGTTCATTGTAGACAAGTGTGGTATTATACAAGGTATGTTAGCTGTTTCCAATTTAGACTAAGTGCATGGACTCTTAAAATATTCACAGAGGGCTAACAAATTTAAAATCCACTTAGTTCTGTGAAATCAAAAGTAGTAATATTCGGTATATGGTAAAGACGTAAGTAAGTTTTTTTTTTTTTGTTTTTTTTTTTTTTTTTAAAAAGACTTTTCTGAAACAAACTTCAAATTCCAAGTGTGGTAAATAAGTGCACATATGTATGCCCTTTTCTTCTCGCTTAAAAAAAAAGTCATACCTAAAATTCAATGCCTATTTCTCTGCTAGAAAAATAATGAAATTTATCTATTTTACACAGAAGTAAATAAAAGTGAAAAAGATAAGGCTATTGCACTGATTTAGGAAGTTTGGGGTCTAGCAGAAGTTACTTATTGAAATCTGTCTTCATCTGGTATTTGTCATCTGAGATCTCCTCTTCTAACTATTAGAAATTTGCAATAATCAAAATGGTTTTCTCCTGATCCTGTACATCTATATAGCTACTCGGGATCTTTCAAAATCCATTAATAGGTTTTGAAAGGAAGTCTGACAACTGTAAAAAATAAAGAAATTAAAAAAAAAAATACACAAAGGTACAGCAGCCAAGTGAAAGCAGCTGTCTTGTGATTTTCCCTTCTGAATAGGAGTGAAGAAAGTTTTAAGTTAAACCACTCTGAATGAGTGCAATCAGTCCTTCTTAGTTTTGGCAGAAGGCAGAGGGAACTCTTCAAAGAAATGTTTAGTGACTTTAAAATGTCTTTGTCCGGAAGTCCAAGAACTGTAACTAGAACTATGCCTGTAAGCAATAAATCATAGAATGGTCTGGGTTGGGAGGGACCTTTCAGATCAATCTAGTTCCAAACCCCCTGCAGGGATGTCTCCCTCTAGAACAGGTTGCTCAGAATCTATAAAGGTGAAGTTTTTTATAAACATCTATATAGTTTTTTTTAAACATCTAATAGAAATTGAAACTGGTGTAATCTTGTAGTATGCTCTAAGGCTTCCATCTTCTTTCCTGCAAAGATCATTGTTTTATTTACTGTTGTTATTCAGAAGTGTCTAGAGTGAAATAACTACGTTTTGGGTCTTGGGCCTACAGGTTTTGTGAAAACATGGCTTTTCTTTTTTTTAATAGAAACACAGAATGTCTTGGGTTGAAAGGGAGGATCATCAACTTCCCCTCCCTCCCCCCACAGGCAGGGCTGCCAGCTGCTAGATCAAGCACTATATCAAGTTCCCAGGACCACATCCAATCTGGCCTTACACATCTCCAGGGATGGGGCATCTACAACCTATCTGGGCAACGTGTTTCAGCACCTCACCGCTCTCTCAGTGAAAAACTTCCCTCTGACATCTAAGCTAAATCTCCTCTCCTTTAGTTTAACACCATTCTCCCTTGTCCTCTCACTATCTGCCCTTGCGAAGAGTTGATATCCCTCATATTTATGAACTCCCT
Source organism: Lagopus muta (assembly GCF_023343835.1). Taxonomy (NCBI): domain Eukaryota; kingdom Metazoa; phylum Chordata; class Aves; order Galliformes; family Phasianidae; genus Lagopus; species Lagopus muta. The sequence continues at coordinate 20,803,007 of NC_064437.1, read as the reverse complement.
TTAAATATTGGAAGGCAGCAATGAGGTTTCTCTGTAGCCTTTTCTTTTCCAGACTCAACAAGCCTGGTTCCCTCAGCCTGTCTTCATAGGGGAGGTGCTTCAGCTCTCTGATCATTTCCGTAGCCCTCTCCAACAGCTCCACATCTTTCCTGTGTTGAGGACTCAGACTTGGATGCAGTGTTCCAGATGGGGCACCACAAAGGCAGAGTAGAGGGGGACAATCGCGTCCCTTACCCTGCTGGCCACCCCTCTTCTGATGGAACCCAGGGTCCCATTGGTATTCTGGGCTGCAGGTGCCACTGCTGGTTCATGTTAAGTTTTTCATCAACCAGAACCCTTACGGTTCTTCTCAGCATGGCTACTCTCAAGGAGTTCTCCCACTTTGTTTGCATATCTGGGATTACCTCAACCGAAGTGCAAATTCCTCTTACATTTATTGCTAGTTTAATCCTTTATTATCCTGCCAATGTACTTAAGTCTCTTTTTTGTTCCATTTTTTTGCTTGATAGCACAACAGAAATAAACAGTAAAATAAGATTTCTTGAACTTCTAGTTCCTACCTTAGATTTTTTTCCTTGATATGTCACAGGTATCATAATCAAATCCTTTGTGATGAGCGTGATTGCTTTTTGTCACTGTCTATTAATAGTCATTAAAACTGCCTAGTGACAAACTACTGACAAATCAAGCACATACAATATTGAGAGGTATGACTTCATGTGCTGAACTTCCCAAATTCTGATTGCAGACTTGTCTCTGCACATAGGTCACAGTTAATCACATTACTTATGTTGAGATGCAGTCCAGGCGTGTGAATATGAGGTCAACTTTTTCTTTTTTTTTTTTTTTTTTTTGGTCTTTCTTTCCATGCAAGATGAAATGAGCTCATGTAACTGTGCTGACAGCATCGAATTTGTATTTGTGAAATGCCGAAAATATTGTTGGAAGTGACTGAGTACCAGAGTTCTGCTTGTGATTTTTGAAAAATGGTGGTTTCTTAGCACCCATATTGACAACAGTTTGGTTGATAGGCGAGGACTTTTGCCTCATTTTTGAACACCACAGAAAACCAGGATTTACCTAGAAATTAAGCACCTATGCTTAATGCACTCTTTCAAACTACTGGAAGTGTTCGTAAGAATAATAAGAGCCTTGGAAAGCTTAGGAATATCCTAACATCTTCTCACAAACCAAAGTGCTTTTACTTCTGAGGTGTTGCAGACATGGAGAGAAAAGTCTGGTGTTTTTATTTCGTGGATGTAATCTTTGCCTGCTAAAGTTCCTACTTGTTCTGAGGGGAAAACTCAGAGTAAATGGTGAAGAAAAATTTGCAGCATATTTGCATCGACTTTCTCCGTATACTTGATCTTAATGGTCTTCCTAATGATCAGCTGGACTGAGCAGAATTATCAGATGGTTTTGGGAAGTGAACAAACTTCGAAATGAAAAGTATTTCAGAAATGGTCATATCTTTGCCCATGTTAACAGATGTGAAACTCAGCTTCTGAGCAGCATAGGAACTAATTTCTGTCAACGTCATTTATATTATCAGGATCATAAAACAAGTACTGGACTCCTAACCATGGTGTTATCTATTACTGATATTAGTTCAGAGACTCCAAATAGAAAATTTACAGTCTTTAAGGAAATACTGAATGTGCTCCTCAACTGTACTCTGAAAACTACTGTAACAGCATAATCATCAGAAAACAAAACAAAACAAAAAAAGTTTCTTGTAAAATGAGTAGTTAATACAAGAAACTAAAAAGCTGAAGGATTAAGTAACAATTTAGTTGAGAGCAGTTAGAAGTGCTAGGAAGATATGCTGGTCAGAAAAAAATGACAGTAATCCAATCTGGTGCCTATAGTCCTACAGGAATCAGCAGAGATGAATGAGTTTTTTTAGTAAGCCACAATCCTGTGACTTCACTGTATGGAAAAGAAACACGTGTCTAATGGTGTGCTTGGGTTTTGGAAAAAGCTAGAAGAGGGCATGAGAACCATTATGGTAAGAACTTGATCTTGCCTGGCTGTATTTAGCTGGTGTGGATCAAGGTTGCAAATAGTCACTTCCCTATCATACAACACAGTTCAGTCAAAAGGAATTGAATAGATTTTCTTACAATTATTGCTGCAAAACCCCTCTATGGGACAACATGAATGCAAAAGACAACTTAAGAGAAGTAATGGTTAACGTTGTTGCAAACTTTAAGATCAGAGTATGAATTGATGAAAAATCTCTACTCATGAAAAAGGTTTGTCAAAAATAAAATAAATGGTTTAGGTATAGCACTAATTTCCTATTTAAGAGGTAACTTCTGAATAACCAGTGAAATGAAATCATTCTCCATGCTCAAGTGAGTTTTAAATTCAGAATGAACGTACAGATTGTCTTCATGGCATGCAAGCATATGATACACTTAGACTACTTTTTTCTAATAAGTGTTTTGAACTCCAGTTTCTTCAGGAAACCAACATAGCTGTTACTTTTCTGCTAAAAGCTGTGGGTATGTTCTTTAAACTATTGAAACTCTGAGGAGAGCTCAATTCCCTCCTTGATGTAGCAGTGCAGTCCCAGCTGCCATCATGAACTGGATTCCACAAATTCCTGTTCTGCTGTGTGGTGTGGTGCTGTAAGCTGTTGGACCGCAAGGAAATCATTTGGCACTTAGGCTCGAGGGTGTAATAATGACATCTTGAATCCCACATAAAGGAAGAATTATCTAGTACCTAAAGCAACATAAGGGGTAACAAAACTAACGGTCCAAACCTTCTATTCACCAAATTTGTTTCTTTAACTATAGTCAAGATTTCAGTGTGTATATGGAGGAGGATTAAAAGCCACCTACGGAAGCATTTTTAGGTGTTTAGCTCTGTTGTTTCTCCTGCTGTTCCATGGGACTGTTCTTACAGGGCAGTAAAAGCTTAATAAAACTTGAATTCAGTATAAACAATGATCATAGGAAACCTAGCATAAATTCATCACCCGAGAACTGAATTTATAGCTTGCATTGCAGTTCATGCTCCACTGGTACCTGAAGGGCCTAGTTTAAAGGTTGGAATTGCATGTTGATGATACCAGCCTTAGATTTACTCTTTACTTTGTCCTTAAAGATGAATGATAGGACTTACACTCCATCTGCGTTGTTTTTAAAAAATATATAGTAAAGAAAGATTCAGAATAGCTGGGCTAGTGACATTTCCATCTACCTCAATCAGAACTGTCCAGTGTAAACCAAACGCTAATGTTTTTAGCCCTGCTAGCTTAAATAAAAGCAGGAGGATGAAAAAGCTGCATACTTATTCTCTCCAAACTCAGCTTTTGAAATTCACAGTGTTATCAATTCTTTCCTATGTCCTCTCAGCTGTGAGTGATATTCCGGTGTACAGGAATCACCGTGAGTTGCAGGAAATGTGCTTTAGGCTTCAATCCATTTGGGAATCAAGGGACCATTTTTCTGTTTCCAAACTATTTGTGGCCATTACTTCTAATCTTCATAACCTACCTACTCTGAAATTCACGTGTGTGTGTGTGTGTGTGTGCGCATAGTTGTATAAATGAGATCTAGTGAAATAAGGCCTAGATTTCAGATGATGACGTATTATTGCAACATACATTTGTAGTCACTGTCAACAGTATACAGCTTAGCCTGTAGGATAGAAAAAAAGATGATTCTCAAATTCCTAGAAGCACTTTGTTAGAGAAGATAATGTGGGCTTAATAATGCACAGAAAAGGAATTTTTTTTTATGCCTTTTGAGCATGTAGATTTGAATATTAGCTTTGCTCTGTGATCATGTTGTACTACTAAATGTTTGAGAAAGCCTGGAGGCATTTCCTAAATGAGGCTACAACTGTATAGCTTTAGATTAGCCACCTTCTAGTTTCTTCATACTGCACTAATTATAATGGATTTTAGTTGGCTATGTGAGGAAGGGAAGGTATAGAGGTCCGGCTAAGTGGTTGCCTTTCTCCTGTAGTGTGTGGAACAGCTGCATTTTACATGGCCCTTACATAGCTGCAGCAGTCTCTCCAGAACTTTAAAATATAAACTGCATTGAAATGAAGGGTGCTAGGAAAAGTCATTCAACAGCAAAGAAAGTGAGTTAGTTTACTCTACCTGATGTGAGACCCCTTCAGAGCAGAAAGAATACCAAGCATTGCATTGTTTTGTATACTATTGCCATGATAGGTCTGCCCAGCATGTATTTCATCCACACAGCAATCTTCTGATGCTTGTGATCTTCTGTAAAATAGTTTGTTCTCAACTATTACCATCACAAGAAAGTGTGTCCTAAGAACTATTATGCACAGAAATAAGAAACAAGAGTGCGTTTAACAAAGCAGTAGAACTGATGTGACCACTTAAAAATAACAAAAAGGGAGACAAAACACCAACTGTCTCAGGGGGGAAGCCTTTTGTTGGGGTTCAAGCATTAAATAATACTTGGCATGTCTTAAGCAGTATTTTTATAACACACTTTTGTTGGATCACAGTCTTCTCTCTTCTGTGTTTGATCTTAAAGTCCAACTGTGTTAATTGAACAAATTAATGTAATGCATTAAGCTTGTTATATGATTAAAGGTATTACTAGAACTTTGTTGAGAGAATGTTTGGGTTTTTTTCTCATTAAGCTAGAGGTTTTTCCCTCTTGTTTACAGGCATAAACAAGACTGCAACTAACTGGTTGAAAATTTAATCTGTTTTTCCTCCTGTGGGGATCACCTAAGATATCTTGAAGTAACCTTTTTTCAATGGACATTTTTCTGGGAAGGCCTTTTGCGTGAAGAAAAGAAAAAAAGACCCCTTGCTGTCCCAGAATGGTTGATAGCCTGGTGTTTTTGGTGTGCCTCTGGAATGTCCGAGTCCTGTTAGTTTTGGAGAAAGGCCTGGAAACCTGGGTTTTCAATATTCTGTGAAAGTCTTAACTATCAGACTACTATCTATCTGCAAAAAAGAAAAACAACTGCTGCCTAAGACTTTTCCTCCTCTTTCATTTGCCATGAACTCCTTCCCCAAAGGCAAATAAAAATAATGTGGACATACCTCTCTTTATAACACACAATAAAAGCTTGCTGAAACTTCTCTCTCTCTCTCTTTCTCTCTCTGAAATGCAGTAAGACACAGATCCCTTGTTTATGCAGTCTAGTAAAGAAGTAGACTAGAGCAAAGATGTAGCAATTATTCTTTGCAATTAAGTGTCACAACTGTACATGTATGGACAGAAAGATGCTAGTTGTGGCTGGAGCAATGGAAAATTCTTGTATTTAATCCACTGAGCTTTGCACAGAAGCATTTGGCTGTCTGTGCAGCCGTACGTGTACCTGATGTTTTGCTCTATTTCTGTGTAGCGAAAACTAGAATTAATCCTCTCATGTGAGTGCTGCTGAAAAACAAACAAAACAAAACAAAAAAAAACCCCAAAACCGACTCAAACTGGAGGAGAGAATTCTGTTAATAACGCTAAAGTGGCTCTTTATGGAAGAAAAATCAATCTCTGAATCCCTCCCTTCAGTTCATACAAAAACTTGTAAAACCTTGGTTTTATTGTAGCTATTACAGCATCTCTTTTGATGTACAAATTCTAAATGCAGTCAGTAAAATCTTCCAAAAGATTTAGTATGCATACTAAGATATTGATTTTTTTAAAGATGTACTTTGACACACGTCTGATTATTTTTTTAAAGTTTACATCACTGAGGAAAGAGAGGTGACAGTTGGATCATGTTCCCCTGAGATGTACCTCATTTTTAGTAATGTTTTTTTTCTCAGTATTACCAAAATATTTTTGGTGCATTTCTGAATGACTATATTGCAAAAAAGAAACAGATACAGCTGTCCATCCAGGTGGATTTCCATAGTATTTAAAGTTTGGGGCTTTTCTTCTCTTTTCTTCAGTTCCTTTATTTTTAAAAATAGGTTCTGCCTACTTTCCAGAAAAGATGTTTTCCATTTCTAATTGGAGGGAATGAGGAGGTAACACCAAAGAGTATTTGATCTCTTTGAAACATTTCAGTTTTTCTTTAAACACCTCACAGCGCTGAAGCTTTCTCTTGAAAGGCTGCTGTGGCACTCAGATGTTTGTTGGCTGGAGCTGCAAGTGTGATTAGGATACTGTTTAGAAAAATTTAGTGCCCCATCAGTGCAATAGACAATAAAAGTAATGTTCAAGACCTCTTGTATGTGGTTTGAGGCAAACTGCTTTTCTCTTAATGCTTTCAGCTTGCTGACTTGGAGAAAAGGTTGTTTTCCCATTCTTTTCTAGTTGCCTATATGAAATTCTTCATTTCAGGTCCTTGATTTTAGTTTGGCTTGTTTCTATAGTTCTTAGCTTTGATCGTTTAACATGTGCAGTGAACAGCTGCACTACTGAGTTCTGTGAACGTTGAGCCAGTATGAGCTTTATAACTGACTACACGATCTTCAATCCTGAGAGCTTTGATGTAGGGGTAGAAATCATACTTAGTCATGTATGTTTTCAAATGACCTAGACCTAGAAGAGAAACAGTGTTATTTCTGACACTCTCTGTACTGAGCTGTCTGGGATGGTTTTCTTCTGTGGCTCTGAAGCCGATCAGATAAAGTTCGGAGCCATCCAGTAATTGCACGTTCCAAGTTCCTTCTCGTATCTACAGCAGTCCTGTTAATATTGCCTCTTTAAAGTTCTGTTAGTAAATATCACCAGATAAAAGGCTACATACTCTGGTTTTCTGCTCTGTAGAAGACCATTAAATAAACATAGTATTTCTTGCTGGCTAACTTGTGAGGTTAATTTCCCACTGAAGGTTTCGGTAGGCTGTTAATGGCTACAGGTCACTTGTTTCAAATTCCTGATTTTGGGGGAATTTTCTTCATTAGATGACCTCTGGTTTCCTGGTTCTTTTGTGTATGAATTTGCCTTTAAGAAGAGCCAACTCTGTATTTTCAGTATGAATTCAAAACACCTATTTGTCTGAAAATAATTTTAGTGTGCTCTGTTACTGAAATAGCAGTTGTGACACCACTGTATTGTATCTTCACTTGGCTATGTGAACTTTGTGTATTTAAAATTCATAACAGTGGGGTTTTTTTTGTGATAAATTTCAGAAATGCAAAGCTTAGATCAATCTGTGTCTATTTTACAATTAAGTTGGACAGCCCGGTTGCAGTGCCGTTGCTTGCAGGATATGATGCCTTTTCAGCATAGGTTTTAGTTGGGTTAATGTTTTCCTCGCTCTAGAAATGCAATGTTTTCTGTGAGGTGTCTTAGAGCTCTTCCTCATTTCTGCCACCTTTGACATCAGTTGCTGAATCGTGGGTATATACGCAGGAGTTTTTGGTTTTTATGGCATTTGCTAAGTACACTGCCAAGTTTGTCAAATCAATAATGCAATCGGTGTTCTACACTACATCCTTCAGTGACTGGGGCTGAGAAGGAAATAACATCAGTGCTGCTGATCAGGAGTTGCAATGAAGTGTTGTCTGTGGGACAGAATAGCAACAGTAAAGCCAGAACTGCTTAGTCGTCTGCTTTGGTGCAGCACTTCATCTTTTTGTCCCGCCTTATGCAACAAAACCTTGGTGGCAGGCCCCTCCACTGCAGGAGCATTAGAAAAGTAAAGATTTAATCTTCGCTCTTCAGAGTAAACTTTTAGCTCTTTTCCGTGCTACAATAGAACGAAAAGCATCAACTGATGGTAAATGTCAACTAACCGCTAGACTTGAAAAACCAACAGCTGGTTTCTGCTTATGAAGCAGGGAAGCAGTGTGGGAGGAGAGGCAGAGCACCTCCTGCGATACCCACTCTCACAACAGGGAGGGAACGAAAACAAAACGGTACCGAATATGACGTTTAACCTTCAGAATTATTTTGCTGTTCCCTCATTCTTTACTTGAATGGAAATGCTAAATGACACTCTTATTTGTTTTCATGTGAAGACATCAGGAAAAGGCCCCATGCCACCTTTAAAGGTTAAATTTGTTTCATTTCTGATAAGAAACGGGGCATCTAATTTGCTTGTATAAGTTGTCAGTGTGCCTCAAATCCAGTGCAATGCTTCAATTCAGCAAAATGAAGTACATTGTTAGAGAAGTGTTGAGCACTTAAATGCATCAGCTGCAGGTCAGAATCGATGAGTTTACTTTGAGTCCAAACAGACATGGAGGAAATAGATCACAGGATATTCATTCATTAGGTAAAATCTGAGCTCTAAAATAGTATGCAGATTTATGCTAATGTGAATTGAGAGTAATTGCAATTCACAACAACGCTGACCTTAACGCTAAGCAAAATGTTTATTCTAACAGGAGGTCTATAGCCCAACCAGCTATAAGGAAAGATTAAGTTCCCTGGGTTTTATGTTTGGTTTTTTTTTTGTTTGTTTTTTTTTTTAAATATATCTATATATTTGTAAAAATTCACTAAGCCTCCATCACTTTTCAGAGCTGGAAAACAGTATAGATCCACATCGTTCATAGCACAATCAGGTTCAACTGATTTTTAAAAAGAATGAGGGTAACCGAACTAGAAACAGGAAGTAATTTTTCTGATTTTGGACTTCAGAACTTTCTGTGTCTAGACACTGATTTTACTGAGCAGTTGAAGCTGCCCTCTAGGAGTGATAATTACTGTTAAGTACTAGACGAATTCTTTTCGTTTTTGATGAACAACTCATGCACAAATAAATGCACAGAACAACAGTATCTCTTGTTATTTCACCTGTTCTTCCTTTAGAAGTATCCTTTCTTGTTTGCTGACAACTCCCACTATGATGGAGCACATGTCAAAAGACTGAGGAATTATTAACTCCCGAAGACGGGGGTGGGAAATTAGAGCTGTTGAGCAAGGTTGGAAGGATACCAACTGGAGGATATTTGTGAGTGACGAGGATAACAGGAAGGGAGGCAGAAAAAGAAGTGGTCAGCACTTTTGGCTTTTTAAAAGTGGGGTGCATATGACTTGCTGTTATGTTTTTGCAACGTCTTGTTTCCAGACTGTTGGCTTTGTCAGCCACATCTTTAATTTGCTCAGCCTATAACAGCTGCTTCTGCTGCTACCACAGAAAGAAAAATTATAGTTTCCAAGCCTTCATTTCTTCCCTCTTACCTATAATACTCAAGTTCCAGTCTGTCTGACCACTTTACTAGGCTTTTTTAATTAGCAGGTCTTTTCGGGGCGCTTAAGTATGTTTTGCATATATAGAAACACTAAACAGCCTTGGAAACTCCTGATGAGATGAAAAACATCCTGCTGGGAACATAAAATAGCACGTAAAACCTGGAAAAATGATTTCTATAATTGAGATTTTCACATGGCCTACTAGAAGGCATCATTTTAAGTTTAAATACTTGAAATCATTTGATTAATGCAGACTCTGCACTATTTTGTTGATTTCCTTTTGTAAAGGTGTGTCTTGAAATACATAAAATGCCCGTGATGAAAACCAGTGTTCAAATACTTCTGTGAATTTTGTAGCTCAGATGTTATTACTGGATTTACTGACGTGAGATGGGTGGAGTTTCATAATAGTCTCTTCCTTGTACCTAAGACCACTGTGCCGCTTGGCCAATTGATAAGTTGACAAACCATTATGAAGTGCTAGTACACATCATTCTGAAAGGTATAGTCTACCATAAAGTGTAACAGCTCTCACTGCTGCAAGTACCTTAATATGATTGAAGAAAAAAGCTTGTTCTAATCATTTGCTAATTGTACAGCATGACTAAATAATCTCTGGGATGTACCTTGGAGACCCGGTAGTATGCCTCATTGACTTCTGGGGAACTGACACAGAAGGCGGTAGTTAAATTGCCCTCAGCTCACTCCGTTTGCTTGTCTGCAGATCACTGATGATTTGTCTAGAAAACAAAGAAAGGAAAGATTTAGAGTGATAGCTAAGAATAAGCTCAATAGATCAGCTGATAGTTGTTCACATTACCCAAGGAAAAATACCTAGCTCTGCTGTAGAAGTCTGGCAGTGTTATTATACTTATAATTTTGGTTTTTGAGATGAAGTATGTTGTGCTACAAGTTTTTGCTCTGAATGAAAAGAGATTATTCAGAATATTAAACTGAAAAATAATTCTGTGGATCTTATACTTTCAATAAGTTTAATATTACAAATAAGTAGCTCTATGGTATTTTCCTTCATGCTGTTTTTGTGAGATTATTCAGAAAGACCAAAACAAACAGAAAACAATCTGCAGGCTGTTTTTCAGTGCTGTAGGTGTTTATAAGATCCTTCTCTGGAAACTCAAATAATAAACCTGCGTTCATAGCTCTTCTGCCATAATGGAGCTTATGTTTCATTTTCTATTTTAAATAAATAAATCCTACTTAAATACTCAGAAATGCAGGTCTAGGCAATAGTCTGACCTTTTTCGGTGATAAGCATCAAGCCTGATGAAACCTTCAAAAAACTTATTTTTCAATAGCTCTGAATTTTGTTACATTCTTGGCCTGCAATATAATCAGTTTTCCCCTGTCCTTCAAGTGCTGTGAATTGGATGATGGGATTCTCAAAGCCTTCCAGTTCTTGGCATTTGGCATGTTTTGAAAATGCAAAGCATAAGTAACAAATATTCAAGGTTTTGCTACAGCCACTTGCTTATTAAATTGGACTCATGTAAATGAGTCTAGTACCAAGTATTGTGTATTAAATGTAAAAGGAAATATTTTCAAATATATACTTCTCAATGGTCTAAGGATCCCCTTTTTGAAGAGTTTATAGTCTGAAAAATACTGTAATTATACATCATATGCTGAAGACTTGTTTGTTGTATTAAAGCTTTGTGCAGTTTCATAGAAGATGTTCTGAGAATTTCAGATCCATCTTGAATGTAGCTACATCATCTGTATTGAGTTCAGAAACATGCAAAGTTGAAAGGTGTTTGGAGATTTCAAAAATCTCACATTTGTGGAACATGAGAGTGGGGGTGGGAGGGGAAGAAACAACAACAAAAAACCAACCCACAGCACCCCTCAGGGTGTGCTTTAATTCCAGAATGCCCATTATAATAATACATTTTATGCTGGAGATCTACATTGTACAAAAGGCACTAAGCCACAGTCTCCCTTTTCAAACCCTTATGTCACCTATTGCCTGGACACGTAGTCATTAAAATAAACTCAGCTGCAATGACAAGTATAAGACAAAGATGTAAGATTTCATTTCAACTTCCAGTAGCTTTTATAGTTGAAATTATTCTGGAATTTAATCTTATTCAAGTAATCTTTAAAAGCATTCAAATAGAAATAGCTGAGGAAGAAGACCAGCACATTAAATCAAGTGATAATATTTTGCAACTGCTGCAGTGTTTCTAGAATTTGATATAAACTTTTTTTCTCTCAAGATTCTTTTTTAATGTTATACTCAAAAATGTTTACTAGTAGTATTAGAGGAAGTATTTTTGTAACTTTCCAGTCATAAATCTTGTCTTGATTCTAGTTTCATTCTTTATTCTGTGTCTTTCCCCTAGACAGTAACTTCATCAATAATAAGAGGTAGATACAGGCTTTCACATCTCTGCAGTGCATCAACATTAGGATCCCTTTGTACTAGATACTATGCAAACACAAAACACAGTAACCGCCCCTACCCAAACACTTGCAGTAGCTGGTATTTGATGTAGGCACACAGGAAAGGATCAAGGCAGCCTGCTGGGCACTGGTTTCAGTCTGCCAGCTCCTCAACTGATACCAGCCTGGATTTTGCTGGCTTTGCTGGAGGTTTGAGTGGTTTTAATAGATGTTAGGGGTCATGATAGCTGTTCCTAAGCCTCTTCTCTTGAGATAAAGAGGAAAGTACCTGTTTGAGCAGACAGCCATGGAAGTAAATGCTGCTAGACATAAGTGTGGACTTCTTGTTAGGGAAAACTGGATAACAAGGATGAGAAGCAGAAAGGGGTCAGATCTGGTGGAGAATGGAGACCTAAGAAGTGGAGGGCTCAGATGCTGCCCTTGCTGTGGAATTTTGTCTGAGCAGATGAGAGAATTTTGTAGGAACATGGGATGAAGAGGAGATCAGTGATGGCTGGATGGTAAACTGCAAAGAAAGAACAAAAAGCATGCAGATATTGTCTAGCTAGGAAGACTTAAAAATAAATGTCTGGACTTCGCAAATGGAAAAATAGTGGGATCAGTCTAAGTGATGTGAAAGTTTCATTAAAAAAAAGTATAAATTTATGATTCAACATGTAATGTTCGAAGTTTTCTTGTTCACTATTCACCTCAGTTGGAAGAAGGAGAACAGGGCTGTTTTTCAGAATGATCTTTGTGTTTTCTTACTACGCCTGATTTACTTGAAACCAAGTATAATTATCAGCATTCGTAACTTCATTTGATTTGATTAGTTAGTGTGAAGATTATCAGCACTTTCCTTCACAAAGCCTATCAGCAGAGAGCAGTCTACAGGAGTGGACAGAAGGGAATAGCAAGGTCTGTGGGGCAGCACTTGTAATAAGTGACAACTGTGCCACACCTCTATGGCCTGGGTATTAAGCGATCGGAGGAAACACCACTGCCTAAGTCTGGGCTGAAGGAAGGTAAGTGGGGATAAGCAGAGGGCAGAGAGCTGGACTTGCTGCCTGCAGTGCTTTCTGCTGTGCCTTAGATGCAGGAGCAGGACTGGCCGATGGCCCAGGGGCAGCACAGCTGCATAACATATCCGGTAGAGGGGTTGCAGCAGCTGTATTCTGGCTCAATTGCAAACCTGTCAATGAAAGGCATTAATCACATTTTTAGACTTTGCATTATGTAATGGTTTGGTTTTTATTTATATGCATAAATGTTCCTGATGGAATTGAACCTTAGTTCAATTTGGGCACCTCTGATACTGTCTATGTAGAAGAAGCCTCACATAAAAGAAGGGCTGCTTTAAGCAGAGATCTGTAGGAATGCTACATGCTGATGAATGGTAATTATCAGATCTGTGTGCATTCTGTAAACCTTACTAGTAGTGAAGCCTCCATTTTACACCTCCACTTTGTAAATTACCAGTCTGTTGGGACTTCATATTATCTTTAATAGCAGCTGGTACTGGATTGGGACCACACTTGAAATAATTGATCGATTTAATCTTACATGCCTCTACTGTAAACATCCTTTTCATTTTTAAATTAATGAGAAAGTTGAGTAGTTCTTCTTGAAGTTTTCCCACCCTCAGTTGCACTCTTTCCCAACTTCCTGACTCGTTTCAGAGAGAAGTCACGTTCTTTCGTTTTCTCTCTGCTCAGCTTGTCTCTGTTCCCACTGCTGCTATCTCTGCTCACAGAAGCAGTTCCAGCTCAGTGATGAGTGCCAGTCACGATAGCAGAACAAGCCAGAAGTAGTAAACTTATGATTAAAAGCTTGCAAACTTGGAAGTGCTTAGGTGCCAGGGTTTTAAACTCATTGCAACTTTATTAATGACACCCTGGGGGAAGAATCTTTTAATAGTAAACACATCCAAACAGATTTGAGTTAAAAAAGCTGAGTTTACTTTATTTTGGTTGCATGTGTACTACAACTTTATCAAGAGATGATTTAGAGGAACAGCAGCAACATCTTAGCTTGGATCTCGTTAAACTGAAAGTCCTCCACAACTGAAAATGATTTTTCAGCTTTATGGAAGCTTCCTCTCTCCCTCCCCTCATGGCATTCTGCAGTTTAAAAAGAGCTGTGCCTTAAACAGCGTTTGAGCTTACTGAATAAAGAATTCTAATTTTTTTCTCTCTCTTTTTTTTTTTTTTTTTTCTTGGAACACACATTCCTGCACTGTTTTTGGAATGATGCATGTGCCAATGTGTGTCTGTTCGTATTCTTCTCTCTGGTAGTTCTATGTAAAAACCCCTTTACCCAAGAAAATGGAATCTTTGTGTCTTTGTCTCCTCGCTAGCTTTCAGGCATGTTTTGGCAGGAGCTTCAGCTGTCGAGGCACTGGAGAGGAGGGGCCTTGCAGTCATTTGTCAGCTTTTCTTGCATCTGTAATTTTTTGTCCACTCAGCAGTACTGGAGGGGCTTAGAAAAGGGAGACAGCTTGTAGTTGTTGAAAGTTAAACTCTTTAAATAATTGTCAGACCATAATGGTTTGAGGAAGGTGTGCACAGGGGGAGAAACTACAAAAGTTTCAGCTTAATACAGCTGTAGGTTTAAAGGTCTAGAAAATTTTCTTTTTGCCATGTTATGTGCCTTCTCCCTGTGTGTGTGTATGGGCAGTGTTACTGTGCTTCCAGGCTTGTTCACTCAACTGATAAACTGGCTTTTTTTAGTGGTGAAGAAAATGATTTCATGGCTGTTCAAGACTGGGTTCCTTCCGACCAGTGGCTTTTTAAAAATATTTTTTCTCTGACTTTTGTCCTAATCCTCTACTGCTGTATTCCTTCATAGCCCATGTACTTTCATCATCATGTGTAACATAATCAAATAAGAAATTAGTTATTTTTTCTTTTTATTATTGGAAGATAGGCTCCTTCATATCAAATAAAGCATTTTTCACCCTTGGCTTTTTACGGAATATAAATGTTGATCTCTCCTCATTTCAGTAGGCTATTTAAGCTAAGGACTCATACTGTGAGCTGTTAATTAATCAGTGTGACAGATGAAGCAAGTATCCGACTATGAAAGAAAACCTTACTTCAGTGACTAACAATGAGAATGTGAGCCCAAGTGATTTAAAGGATTTTTTTGTGTGAAAGTGCGATAAGGAGTCTTAAGCTGTTAGAGGCAACGTTGTTTTTTCGCTCAGCTTGTGTCTCTGCACGAACATTAAAGGGCTCATCAATATTTTGTCTTGAAAAGTCTAGACAGCAGTTAAAAGAGCCTCTCCTACAGCTTGAAGAGATCCCATTTCCCATAATTAATAACAGGAAGCGAGTAAATAAGGCTTTGCTGACAAATGAAACAGCAATGGCAACATGGATCCAGAAACATTAGCTCCTAGCTGAGAAATGCAGCTGAGGTCTGTTGATATTAGAGGGAAAGATCACTGTGGAAGCCCAAGAGCTTTGCTCAAGCCTAATTCAGTTATGTGATAGCAAATCAAAGGTGCAAAAAGCACGATATGCATTTTCATTAGAGGGTGATTCCTGACCTTTGATTACATCTGTACAATTGTCCAGAAATGCTTCCCTCTGTCATTATTTGCACTCTTTGAAGGAGGTTTTCGTGTTTATTTAAAAGCTACCAGAAGGCATTTCAGACATTTCCGGGAACAAACTGTATATATGTATTTTAGAAAGATAACAAAAGAAAGGAAACTTAAGGAAAAGTTGCTGGTGTTTTTGTTTTATTTTTATTTTTCCTCTTTTAAGGACTGTATTTTCCCTTCTGATACACCTTTTCAGAAAGTAGTTGGAAACCCTTTCCTCTTCCCACTCCCCTTCCAGTTCCTCTCAGTTATGTCACTGAGCTGTTAAGGTCATTTTGGCAGCTGCACATTGCTCTGCCTGCCATACTTATGACTGGCTTTGGTTTTGAGGTTACTTAGTGGAGAAGAGAGGGGAATGTGTTTTCCTAGAGGAGCAGTGATAAGTAAATGGCAATATTAAGGGGCAGTAGAAATGTTTATGCCATGGTTAGGCCAGCCCTTAAGTCTGAGTGTGTTGAATTAAGGGTTAATCGTTCCTCATGTCCACAATGTGATGCAATTGTGTAATACAGTCGGTATGGCATCTTAATGCTGACCTTGAAAAGGGAAGAAAAGGCAATTTATTTCACTGATTTTTTTTTAGACATTCTAGTCAGTAAATTCCTACTTTAGCTATTTAATTTTCAGTTAACTACTAGAATTATTTTTTCTCTCTGTGGTAAGCCCAACAGCTCATATACTAAAAATGACAAGGTAGACCCAAATAACCCTGTTTGTAGTGCTAATGTTTTTCCTTTTCTGTACATTTTATAAGATTAACCAGCCGTTGCTGTACAGGAGCATGGCAATGAATACTAAATAGTCCTTCCATAAGGCATTTTGGAAGGAATTCAGTAAATTCAAAGAAGATATCCCAACGCTGTGTCCTGTAATTTTCTTTATTTTTTCCACTGACTGTAGTTAATACTACAGCAGACTACATCCAAAAAGTAGTTGAAATATTTACATGGCTGCTTCCTTGGCATTGTCAATTTAAAATATTTACTGCAGATACTCTGTTTAGTGACTGATTAAATGAGTTATCTGAGTGTGTATTCCAAATTTTAAGTGTAGATTTTTTCCATTTGACTTTGAAATTATACAATTCCATAGTTTGCAACTGGATTTCTGATATTTTCTAAATGCATTTCCATCCTGTTAAATACCGAGTGCTGAGTTCTGTCATCCTGAATCATGCCTATATCTAGCTAGACTTACAGCTTTTCTTGAGACAGCTCAGGGGATGTGGTACTACTTGACTCAAGTGCTTGGCTTCTTAGTGCAAATAAATGTCTCAAATGACTAATATAATAAGAAAAAAAATCAAAAGGCAGTAGTTGAATTCATTTTCAGAGTATACTGGTGTACTTCAGGTACAGTTATAAACTACTATGTTAAGCTTTTGGGGTTTGTTTCATTCTGGTGGTATTTTTTGTTTTTGTTTTTGTTTGTTTGTTTTCTAGAGCTGTAATATTTAATACAGTTCCAGGTCCTATGGGAATTTTCTTTGTAGACAAGAGAGTTCTTTACAACAAGAAAGGTTAGATTACAAAGAAAAACTTTGAAGAAAATAGTGAAAATTTATATAATTTTTTGACCTTCAAAAATGAGATGTTTACATGCTGCACATAATTGACTTAAGTTTAAAACTTCTATAATTACAGAGAAAATAATATAAAACCTGTTTAGTAAATAACTTGAATGTCTTCAATTGTACATCACAAAGAGCATTTTTACATTGAGCATAATCCTTGTATTCAGCTTTTGATGTGACTTTTGCATGCCGAATGAGGGAACTTTAGCGTGTAGGATGAAGGAGGGAGCTGTAATGTGTAGGATGATTCTTTTAGAATGAAAGGTGATGTAACACTGACTATTCAAATATTTGAATCTTAAGATGATATTACAGTTCAGCAACAGAGCACTGCTGCTTAGTGCACCACTGCTTAGTGCAGACTGATCAAGTGCCTATTTCACAGATATTAACAAATATACTCGACTGTTGGGTAGCCTAAAACATGGTTCCTGGCATAGGCTTGCTTTAAGAGATGATAATATGAAAAAGTATAGTCGTAGCAAGACTGGATGTTGGTAGCAGAATTCTGTTATCTTAAACTCATAGATATGTGGTTTCCAAGTGAAACTCTCCTGAGAACTGGCAGTTTCCATGCTGCTCTATAGACTTCCTGTTTATCTTATATGATGCTGGGAATACCATCAGATGCTATAGTACTTGTTTCCTTAAAGGGTGAAGGCAGTTCTTTTTCTTTTTTTAATACCATATTATCCAAAGCCCATTCTGTTAAAGTAGAAAGTTTTAAAATAGCTGTAAGTGTTCTGATTATACCACAGCTTTTAACAGCTTTTTTTTTTTCTTTGAAGATTCTTCTAAGATTTTAAAATCTTCTAAGATTTTAAAGAACTTTGAGTATATTCTTTGTGTGTGTGATCTGGCCTGATGTGTCCCTTCTCTGGTCTTTTAAAGTATTTTCATGTGTCTTATTTACTGAAGAGTAAGAGAATTTTATTTGACCTGTTGGTAGGGTATTTGATGGTAGGGTCTCTATTTAAAAAGCAAACAAATGAAAAACGCATTAGAATAAAAGTAAAGGAAAATACATTCACACTTAACTTTGAATCTCAGTTTCTAATCACATCCCTGACAGTTTTTAAGCACTTCTATGGTTTATTCTTAAGTACTTCCTATTAGGATGTGAACTGTTTCACAAAATGTTTTAATTCACGGAAAGTGGGTAGCCCCACTTGTTTTAATCAGTAAGGTAATTCTGGCATGCAATTTAAAGATGATATTCTCATTAATCCTCCTTTTAAATAAAATAATGTTTATGTAGATGAGAATGCTGTAGAATTACAATGAAAGTAGATGCATACAGATGGACTAACTTAAAGAATTTTATTTTTATCATCCCTATTGTTGGTCAGTTTTTGGCTCTTCAGAAGCTCTCCAGGCTTCTGAAACCTTTCCCTCTGCCTTACGTCCTAGAAGGGAACAATTAGGAAGGGCAGGAGATCTCACTCTCTATCTTGGCAGATGCAGCATTGACTAAGAGGTCGAGAGAGGGAGGAAGAAAGGTAAATGAAACACACAAGAACACTACTTCTCATTCAAGCATACTCCAAATGCTGATTTGCTTAACATACAAATTAGACGCAAATTTTCTTCTGACTTGTGTTTCAACCATATGAGACTCAAAATGATCTGCATTGCTGCATTGCTGTCAATCAGAGGAAGGAATGATAAAGCAAAGTAAGAAATTGCATTTTTCCCTAGGCATCAGTTGAGTAAGGGAACACATTCTCAATTTATTATTTCTTGATTTAACTATTTAAACCCTGACTCATCAAATCAATGTGTATGATGATATCTTTAAAAAACTACTTTTGGAAAAGCCAGGAGATGGGAATATGCAACAATGAAACTGGGCTTTTGTTAGACTAAATCTTCTCTTTTAAGAAGATAAAACTTAAGCTTTTACAACTACTTTTGCTCCTTTCCAGAAACGTTATTTCACATTGGTAAAATGAATACAATATGACTAGATAGTAAGTGATTTTTTTTTTTAGGTTTAACATCAAGGCATCTAAAGAGACAAAATAAAGATCAGGAGCACTTTCCTTTACTACTGTTTATTTGTTTGGGTTTTTTTTCCTCTCACAGCAAGTTCTATTCTCTTCTGTAAATAGGCAGTTTTTTGGGTGTTTTTTTTTTCAACTTTCCATCCTTCATTAGCTTCTATACTTGATGCAGGTGTAGTAGAAGTCTTTGTTTATGATACAGAAGGTGAGTTTTATTAAATAAGAAAACTTCAGACTTTACAGTTTTCTTTTTTCTAAGCTCTGTGTTTTCCTTGAGTGTGGTTAGTATAGGGCCTGGTAGAGGGAACTGATACAGCCAAACCCGTTTCATGAGTACATAAATCATACTATTCAAGGAGCAGGTTTTTTGTAAATAATTTCCTTCACAGTAGGTCAAACAGTATTTTGATGAATGCCGTGGGTCCTGCTTCTGAGCAGTATTGCATCTAATGCTTTCATTTTACTAATTAATTTAGCATATGTGGACATCACCATGTTAATGAAACATGTCTTCAAGTTAGAACTTGAAATACTTTTTTCTGTGATTTTTGTCCACCCTGTTTTGCTTCCAGAATGGCAGTCTGCATTTCACCAGCAACGTCATAGTTGGCCCTCAAAAAAAGCAAAAAAACAAACAAACCCAAAACCAAAAAAACCCACAAAAATAAACAAACCAAAAATGTACTGCAGGCATACACTGATTCTTAGTTGGCTGAGTTTGGTCTCTGGCCCTATTACTCCTCCATGAGTTGCTCTGACAATGGTGACATAACAGCACGTGCCCTGGCAAGCATTACCAGTGCTGCAGGTACTGTAGCCTACAGTAATGGCACGTTGGTTCACTGAAGAGGTCTTAACAGTTAATTTTAATTTGATTAATTTAAAAAAAAAAAAAACCTTTTAAATCTGTTTCTAGTGAAAGCACTGCATGTCACATGACTTACTGAGATATAACATTGCAGAAGAGTACTCTGGCCCTCAGCATCTGCATTCTTCTGGTCAAAACTTCTCTCCAGAATTACAAATATTTCTTAGCTAAGTGAAACTGGCCTTGTGTTTCTGTTGTTACTTTGATTTCAATGACACTTCATAGCATTTTCCTTAAATCTATATTATCTTTTTAGAGATTTTCTCTGTGAAATCATTATACTGGTCATTTTGCTTTAAATTATATAGAAACCTTTCAATAAAAATCCATGCCACATAAAGGAATCTATACCTATCGACAATCTACATTTCCAGGATGATTTGACATATATATATAATATTATATTATATATATATACATTATATATATAATATTATATTTCACTCTAGAGATGTCTAATGTTGATTAGATATGCCACAAATTATATTTGTGTCTATAAGTAACTTCAGTCAACCTTCAACTATTATGTCCAAGCACACTGCCATATTGTTGACTTGCACTCTGCGGAAGAATATGTATTTGTTGAGTATTTATATAGTTCTCTTTTCAAACATGGTGAATTTTCTGATTTTAAGTATTTTTGTCGTAGTGAAGAAATAGCTATATGTTTTGTTGGACAATATTTTTTCACATTCTAATAACCAGTATTCCTTAATCTTCTGGGGCATTTGCTAGTGTCGAAGATCAATGGAAGCAAGTCCAGTACATGACTGACAGTGAGGAATTTTTTTTATGGAAACTGTCTTAAATTTTAAAATAGATCAAAATGTCCACATGGGATCTGTACTTATTAGAAATAGTATCTTCATTCCACACCTCAAATAGATCAATCTTTACAGTAGCTAAAGATTATTAATGATTATTTCAAGTGTGTACTTAGCGTTCTTACAAAAGATCTAAACTGGAAGGTGAAGGTAACAGTGATGCCTAGGCTATTCTGCTTAATTCAGGAGGAACTTGGGGTTTTCCTTGAAGAGAAGTCCACTGAGATAGCTGACATCCAAACAGCACAGTTCCATGACTTGGGAAAGAGCAGCCTGCTATAATTTCTGTAATTTTTGAAGATATTTTTCATCAACAGTAGCCTCTCTTGAGTCTTCTCATCTCTAATGATGAATTTTCAAAAACCTAGGAATAGGTTATTAAGTAACTTTGTCAAATACTATTTTAGCTCTAATCATAACCCTGAAGCTGAGAAGATCTTTATCTTGTCTAGTTTGCTCCATGTGTCGCTTCTTTTGTGAAGGTGAAATCTTCTGTAGCAGCAGAATTGTTTTAAACACAGAGCTGACTCTCATTTCTTTTCTTGTCCCCCTAAACCTCTACTAAATATCCCAAAAGTCATCCTTCCTCTCTCCTGAATAAATTTGCATACCCCTTTAATAATTGCAATTCTCTTCACATAAAATATAAGGTGGGATGTGCTAGTTTTATTAATATAGTATGTATATGTAATCTCAAAGACTCATTAGGCATTATTCTGTTTTTGTTCATTGGTTTTACTGGATCTTTAACTTGAAAAGTTGGCATAAGTAGTTGCATGTGCTCATAATGGACTAACAGCTTTTTATAAAAACTATGCGTTAGGTACAGTTCTACACAAAACGTCTTGCACGAGTTTTCCACAAATTGACCATGGGTTTATTTTCTCCACAAATTATCCATTATGTTTGAAAATTTTGTTAAAAGCAACCTTGAATTGCTTCTGACCCATTAGATTAAACACTTAATAACTTAATGGGAGGTCACATTGTTGTGCCTGTATGAGAGTGAGAGAAAGTAACATGGCTCAATATGTTGAATAAATACGGCCTCTGAATGCTCGTTTCCCAGCTTATATAAATTCTTCGTATACAGAAATGAATCACTGTATACCATTCATTGCTATTTTTTAACTGGGAAACTGATAAATATTTTTACGACCACAGGTAAGCAGAAGGCTCATTTTTTCCACTCCACAAAACTTCTACAGTTCAAAACTTGTTCTGTTCCACATTAAATTTCAGTGAAACTTAAGAATGAAGAGATCTGTCTGAACTGTTGATTTACTACTGAATGGGAAAGAGCTATTCTGGAGTCAGTATATCTGTTTTTGATGAAAAATCTCCTTTTAATCCTTAGAAATGTTTTCCAGAGGAGTTTTCATAAAAAATGGTGTAACTTCATTTCAAGTGCAACTTCATGAACCACTATTTTCCAGCTTGACAGAAAAGTTGATATTCAAAGGCAGCACTACTTGTGAATTAGAAGTCAAACATGAAGTGAAATCTTTTTACGTTTCTGGTGAGAAGTGGCACTTGATCCTTGAGGCAAACAACTTCTCTTCAACCTACATGACACATTACATCACATTACTAACAAGTGCACTGGCAAGGCTAGAAGATGAAATGCCACTTTCTGTTAAGTTAAAAGTAGGGCACATTTTTCCATTTCTGAAAGCTCTATCATTTCATATAGTTGCTCCTGCAAATGAAAAATGGCAATGCTCCTGTACAAAAGTGATCTATGTATTAGAGGAAAGCAGCTTATGTTGAGCAGTGTGGCACAAGAAGATGCCAAGCTTTTCATGAGGAGAGCATGTAGCACAGTCATGCGGAGATTTACAGAGCCTCAAAAATTTAGTATGCTAAGTGTTTCATTTTGAACTAGACAGGAGGATGAATAAAATATAATTATGGTTGTATTTTTATTTTAGCAAGCTCAAAAAGCTCAAAAAATATAGTGATCTTGTAGATGGTAAAGATACTTTCGGTACCTAGATGGAAAGGAGAGAGAGGACATGCAGACATTTTTGGTTTTGTTTGTCAGTATTCTGATCAGAATAATACAGCCAGATTTTGAGATTGTTATATGGCTGTATGTCTATGATAAATCATATAGAGTTGCCTAGATTTCTTTATTATTGTATTGCAGTGTCTGAAATATTCTCAATTTCCTTTGTTTTATACTAAAATGAATAAAAGGAAGCAAGCTTAATACATCTTCCCACAGCGCAGCAGTCAGGGAATGAGCAGAAGGAGTTTCTCATCTCACACCACTCTGAATCTGTAACAGGAGCATGGGTTGCCCGCTGGCTTCTCCAGTAACTTGTTTTTTGCTTCCTTAAGCTGGAGGAAGGAAGGCTTATAAAAATGTTTCAATCAATACTAATAGGTTTTCTTTTGTAGATATTTCACTGCAACTCTGATGTCTACATTGGAGTTTTTCTACATAGGACTGAAATATTCTTCCATAGTGGTAACAGAAAGAATGAAGAGAATTATTTTCTTTGTCCTATGCCTTTGTCCGAAGGCAAAAAAAGTTGCCTTTTTTTTCTTTCATTTTAATGTCTTTGACACAATTTTATTTTTAAGGTTTTGCATTGGGGACATAGAAAATCAGTAAAACTTAAATACAAGTAGTAAGATGTGGTAAAGAATGAAACTCTAGCTCACAAAGGCTTCCACTTACAATAATAATAAAGGCTGGAATTGTAATTAGCTTTTTTGGAATGTTTTTCACTCCAGCTGCACCAGACAATACTCTCACTTGTAGTTATACATACAGACATATCTACTTATTTTCCTTCACGTTGCAGCATGTGTACTTCCCTAATTGGCAGCTTGCCATGTATCTGGGGAAAACAAGATTGTATTAGCAAGAGGGAGAGACTAAGATTTCACGTCTGCTCTGCACAAATATCTTAGTCATGTTAATGAAGAAGAGATTTAAATTATATTTAGTAATTTGTATCATAACGCGTTTAGAGCCCACATATGGAGAGCCATGATTTACAAATAATCAAAAGTCCAACTCAAAATTCAGGCTGCCCTTGCAAGACTTCATATTCAGACAAACTTCTAGTGTCAATCAGTGGCGGTTCTATGTAGATAACTAACAAGAGTGGATACATTTAATAAAGTCACTTATTTTTATCTTAATGTTGGAACTGAAATCAAACTACACCATAGATAGAAGCAAGATGAATGAATACAATGAACTCAAAAATAAACATTCCTTATTAAATTCTAGAACAACAACAACAAAAAGATTAACAGCCCACACATAGCACATGTCAGAGAAGAGCTAATGAAGTAATGAGTTCTATCAGGTATGTATCACTGGATGCATTGTTATTGATCACTTGGCACCAAGTTTATGTGGCTTAGCTAGGCTAGTGTGGTATAACTTATTTCACTGCAAGTTCTTTGAATAAATTATACCTCCTGTGGAAACTCTTGGTACATGTTGTATTTCTCTTTCAGCATCGTGGCTTATTGTCAGAAGAACTAGGGAAGTGATTGTTGCCCTGTACTCAGCAATTGTGAGGTTGCACCATGAGTACTGTGTTCAGTTTTGGGCCTCTTGCTGCAAGAAAGACACTAAGGCGTTGGAGTGTGTCCAAAGAAGGGCAATGAGGCTGGAATGCAATGCTTATGAGGCGCATCAGGGGGATTTGGATTGATTATTCTGGAGAGATGAGGCTCAGAGGAACCTTATCACTCTTTACAACCTCCCTGAATGGAGATTGTAGCAAGGTGGGCGCCAGTCTCTTCTCCTAGGTGGTTAGAGACAGATGAGAAGTAATGGCTACAAGTTGCACCAGAGGAGGCTTAGGTTGGATATTAGGAAAATTTATTTTCCAGAAGAGTGGTTGAGTATTGGAACAGGCTGCCCAAGGAGTTGGTGGAGTCACTGTCTCTGGAGGTTTTCAAGAAACAGGTAGATGTGATGCTTAGCAATATGGTTTACTGGGCATGGTGCTAATGGCTTGATGGTTGGACTTCATCTTAGAGATCTTTTCCAACCTTAGTTATTCTATGGTCTTAAGCAAAACCTATCATGAGTAGAACCAACTGTAACTCTAGATATTGTGTGAGAAGTCAAAGATTTTGATGGCAAAAGAAGTCAAGTTGTGCCATATATGTATTATGTATGGAAGCAATAAGGTCTAACTAGCTCTCTAAGTTGTAGAAGTTGTTTTGCTTTTTCTTTTTGTAGTTCTTTTTAAGTGAGCATTTTCCTGTCTTAAAATATTACAGAAATCTAAAACTTCTTAAAAGTGATTTCAGGCAGGCTTGGTGTTGCACTTAAATTCTGCTGTCTCTTTTTTTGTTTGGTGCATGAAGAGTGCTTGTGGCAAGTCAGGTGCTACAGATGATTGACAGAATCATAGAATCATTTGAGTTGGAAGGGACTCTTCAAGACCATCTAGTCCAACTACTCTGCAATGAACAGGGGCACCTACAGCTGGATCAGGCTGTTCAGAGACCCGTCCAGCCTGATCTTGAATGTCTCCAGGGATGGGGTATCCACCACCTCGGTGGGCAATGTATTCCAGCCGCGTCAACCACCTTTAGGGAGGTTGCTAACATTTACTGTTAATAATTACAGACAGCAAAGTACTGTGTATTTTGGAGACTTTATACTTGCCAGCATAAGGAACTAAAAGAGTAACAGTAATTGAATTAGACTCCCAGGACTTTCTCACATGTACTATCTGCAATAGCTTGCCTAAGTCTGTACTGAGTGGGCACTCAATCAAAACTACTTGGAAAGAGTTGAAAGGAGTATTACAACATGAATCAAGCAGTTCTGTTTTAGTTCTGTAAAACCAAGATGGTCGTCAATTAACATTAATAAATTTATGATTCAATCGTTAGTGATGATAGGAAGAAACTATATTAAGAACAGCAAAATTGTATCATATTTATTCTTATGTTGCATTTTCTAGCTGATTTCTTGAATTAAGGAGTTTAGTAACCTCCCTGCTATATTCAGCTGTGGGAGGGGGAGGACACTTGAATACTTGTAATCTACTAATGTAACAGTTGATTTGATCACCAGGAGTTTGAAGAAAACTTGGAACTGATACAGCTGAACTTCAACCCAACTTTGCTATGAACTTATCCAGTGTCCTCCTAAAAGACATTAATGTCCATAAAGAAAACTGGATAATTTTTCTTCGTTTTCCTCATTTACCCCTTCAGTTTCCAAATACAGTAGATGGGTTTAGCTAACAAAAAAAAAGCATGGAGTAAAAAATTTTCCCAGGATCTCCTAAGCATCCTCACTATCCTCTTAAGTACTTCTTATTTAGGTGTTTTAGGTGTAAAAATCCTGCTATTACACGATCCGTGTTGTATTTCTCATCCATTTTTATCTAGCTCACTTCAGTCTGTCTGCTGGCTGGTAGTTGTGGTGACACTAAAGAGAGGATACTTTTCAACACTGTTCACAAAATATAGGATAGTGTAACTTAATCTCCTTTATCATCCTCCACTGAATTCTCTTTGTCTTTTCTCATCACCCAAATCTCTCTTCTTACACTGCTATGATTCTGGTTTACAGTTTTGAGGATGAGCCCATCCCTTTTTTTAGTCCTTTTCCAGGGATTTCCAGTGAGAAATCATGTATCTTATAATCTTACCTCCAAAAATAAAATAAAATACGAGTTGTGATTCAGCATAGTGATTTAAAAATGACATGACCTAACATGTCATTTTAAGGCTGCCTACAGGATAGTTAATAAATACTTAAGTGCCTGCTTACATCTGAAGTTTCCATGAATCTCAGTTTGAAATTAGTTCTGTTAATTTTTCGTAGCAAGCCACTTACTGAATATTTGGTTTTAGTAAGGATCCTTTAATAAATACAGAAAATACCTGTTAGGATCAGGGTTGCAGGACCCGTGGGTAAATCATTCTTATGAAGAAATAAATGAAGTGTTTCACTAAGAAATATAAATTGAAATTTAATTTCTTATTCAAGAGAAGAGAGGAATGAGATGTTTATATCAGTGTTGCTGGAACAGATTAATGCTGGTATGTTGAAGAAAATTTTGTAAAGATATATATGTTTTTGGTCTCTGTAGAAGGTAGACTAGCCAACTGTGGAAGGCAAGAGTGCCCAACTTCCATTTAAGTTGGTTCATAGCAAATTTTAAGATTTGATTTTAAGCAATATGGAAATAATTTGAGGAATAAGATAATTAATATTCTCACAAAATTATGTGCAAGTCTGTCATAATATCACTCATTAATGCTGTGTTTAGGAATTGTGTTCTTGATTTATCAAGATAGAATGGGTGAGAATGGGAATGATGATGAGTGAGACATCTTTTCTTATTGATTTTAGAGTGGAATAATATTCATGACTTTTCTGAGGCGAAATATGTTTTCTGTACATAGATGTTGTAGATCTGTAGATGTTCTGATTTTCAACTAAAAGGTTGAGTTCTACCATGCCACCATATTTTAAAGATTAAATCCATACAGTAGTATATGGAATACAATATCCATTGTTCATACTTCTTTAATGACTTGGAATCATGTGTTAACATGATGAATCCAGATGAGATGTTCAAATACCAAACTCCATTTGGTAATAGCCAGATGCCTTTCCTGGAGAATGGGGAAGGGATTCTCCAAATAGCAATTTCATAGATGAATTGACCTTCAAATTTTGACAAACTGATTCAAGAGAATAGTGAGTAATTTACTGTCTGCATTCAGGCAAACTTGATCAAATCTCATTTCAGCTTTTGGCTTCAGATGTGGACTTTATCATCTGACCCCAAATGTTTGTGGTTTTCTTTTCTAGCTTAAATTAATAAATAAGTGAAGGTAAAATTTACCTGACAACTAAACAGGTTGTACCACTCCAACTAGTGTTCATACAGGAAAAAAAAGGAAAGAGAGGGAGTAGAGAACGGGTAAGAAAAAAGTAAGATGCAAAATGTACCACTACCTTTAAAGAAAGTTACGTTGCCAAATGATTAGCAGTCAATCAGAAAGGCTGTATCAATAAACAAGAGATACAGTTATGATTGTTGCCATATTTGCAGAAAATGCATAGCTATCTTTTTTCTTTCAAAAAACAAACCCAAAACAAAAACTCTTCAGTTAGGCTACCTTTGAGCCTTACACAAATGTCACTACAGTGGGCTTGCAGCAGTGCAGAGACTGTAAATATGTTTTGACAGCTGGTACAATCTGAGGGCTTCTTAACAAAATGGGAAAGAATACAGATTTTAATTCAGAAATATTCTCATGTAATAAGAAATGCCCAATATCTTCCAATGTAGAATGCTTTTTTTTTTTTTTTAATAAAGTGAATCTCATTGCTTGTCATAAAATAAAGTATGAGTTTTCAAACAGAAAAATTGAAAAGTAGGTCTTCTCCCCCATGTTTCTCTTCCATGCTGTGTTACTCTCACTTATTTTACTTTTGTGCAGTAAGGGAAATGCCAGCCAAATGAAGTTTCTAAATATATAATACTGTATGATAAATCTTTGGCAAGATGGGATATGCAGTTCAAGTCTTCTTTATACTCACCAGCTCCTTCTGTAGAAAGCTAAGAAAAGGAGCAGGAAGGCTCAGTGTGATCTTGCAGCCAAAGGCCACAACCTCCTCTCCCTTAAAAAAAAATCTCAAATTTTCTTAACTGCTCACCCATCACAACACCCCCAAAGCACATGGTGAATCCAGAGGGTGTCCAGCAGGAAACGTGCTGTCTGTTCTGTGTAAATCCCAAAGAAGGCAAGAAAGGGAGAGAATGTAGGCACCACATAGTGCTTTACGCAGCAGAGGAGAAAAGAGGAAGCTATTTTAACGCTATCAAGTTTAACTCACTGAATTTCCTATGGTGAATTTGAAGGCCTTTAGTTTTTCATAATCTACTTATGCAAGGTGGCAGTCTTTTTCCGTCTTCATGTGAGCTGGAAATATGTGATGGAGTCCTGACCCACAGAGGCCTTAGGGGATTACCCTACTTTGGTTTAACCTTCACTAAACTAGTTGCCACAGGACAGACTGTGGGAACAGGTATGCTGCCATCTTGGAGAACCAATTCAGTTATATAACTAAGAAATATTTTCATGAATGGGATGTGCAGTTTCCCTTGACCTATTTCTTTCTTAAAATTCAGAATTCTTTGTCTAGTACAAAGTTAATTTGTTCTTCAGCAGAAACTTCTTGATCCCTCTAGCTTGGATCTGGAAACAAAATGCCAGATGAGTCTCACAGATTGAAGGTACCACTGTCCCATATTTTGAGTTATTGAAATTTCAGGAGTAAATGTTCTCTTTAGCATGATATTTTTGTGTTTCGAGGAAATCTGACTGTCATTTTGCAAGTGAGAAAACTATGAGAGACGGTTCAGATTGCAAGTTCGTGATTTTCTTGCTATTTCCACTGCTAATGAAAATGCAGATTTGAAATCCTAATCTATCATGTCTGAACTTAATAAAAATATTTGTCTATCTTTGAAAATACTCCATACGAACACCATTTTAGTTGCATATGTACTTGGAAGTAAAACAACAACAAATCCAAACAACTAAAACAAGCCTTCACAAAATCCTCACAAATCTCATCCTGTCCTCAGTAGCATTTCCTATTTAGATCGACTAGATCCAACTTACATATTGTGAGTCTACCCTTTGCAGGTGAATACTAAGAGGAGGGTTGGAGCTTGTGACCCTTGAGGTCCCTTCCAACCCAAGCCGTTCTATGATTTTAATGAAATAGCAGATCAGATTGATGAGGAGCAGCTCACCAAGTGAATTTCACAAGGAGAATGTGGATTGTTTGTTTGTTTTTGTTTGGTTGGTTTTCTGGTTTGTTTTTGCTCTGGAACACAGACAAGATCTGACCCAAGCGCTCACTTATATTCTCTTTTCTTCACTTTCATGTCTATTGTATATTAGGAAGTAGTTTATTGGAAGAAACTTTCTCCCCCTTACACCCCCGGCACCCTCTTTCCCCCTTCCCCCCTCCCCCCCACTCTAAGTGTTACGTAAGACTAAAGTATTATATAAAAATTACAGAAGGAGACACCTCATTTTTCATTACATCTCAGTTCAACATGGAAAATAACTTTAAAGCAAATAGTGATTTGGGACTGCTTGTTTTAATTTCACTTGTTTGTGTAAAATTAATACTTAAGGCATTAAGAAGTGATCAGAAGTTGGAGGATGACTGAAATGTGTATTCACAGAAAAAGCAGGTTCAATGGTTAATTTCTTATATTTAGAATGGACTTTTTAAAGCGTGTGCGAAGGCACTGATAGTTTGAAATAGCAAATGAATCTACAAGATGAGTGTCCTATTCCAATTATGGTATTTTTTTTTTGCAGATTTACTATGGTGAGTAACAATTGCACCAAGTCAGTTTAGAATTTGCAGAGAATAAGCTTTATATGAATCTTCTCTGAAAGACCTTCTTTTAACATTCTAAATAGTAGACGGCATTAATTTCATGGAATAGTAGAATGGTCTCTAAGCTAAAGGAGACCTTAAAGATCATCTAGTTCCAGCCCCCCCTGCCATAGGCAGAGTTGCCAATTTTTTTTCTGTAGTTAAAATAGAAATGTGACTAATTTTGAAGTTTTATTAAATCTTATACTTGCTAGTCATTGTGAGATTAATCATATATAAACATACAAACTTCATCTCTAGTTACAGTCTTGAAAAGGATTCATAGCAGCCACATAAAGTAAGACAGTTGAAACCACTTTTTCCAGACAGTGAACTTCACAATTCTTTAACTGTTAGTACCTGAATGTCTGTTTCCACTGATACAGAGCAACCTCAGATCTAAGTGATCTTGATGAGATAGTAGGAGAAAAAAGTGTGAAAAATCATTTCATTCTGTTTATTTCAAGACCAGCTCTTCAGTGCTGTTTCCTTCATAGAGACAATGTCTGTTTTCAGTCTACAGAAGTAGTTGAATTCTCAGCTGTGCAAAAAACACAATTATGACAAGTACACTTGACCTTCAGTGAAATTAAGGAGAGTACCACCTGCACTAAATATGTGTCTTGTAAACAGTGTTAGAAGCAAAGAGATACAGTCTGGCTAGTAATCAAGTCCAGTTGCATAGCTTACTAGAATAATGACATTCCAGATTGCTTTAAAGTTTTGACTTCTAATTGTAGCCTGCGCCTGAACAAGCAGTGTTGAGTTGTTGGCATCTGCACTGTGAACAGGAGCAGTTTTTGTGCGAGATAAGGCTGTCCAGCTCTAGGAAGAGCCTGTCATACAATAAACAATTTTCATTTCTTTCTCCTGGATCTCTTGTAGTAGAAATGTTAGAAATGAAATCAGGGAATGTAACAAAGCTGTTCTGGGACATTTTGCAGAATCCCAAGAT
Source organism: Lagopus muta (assembly GCF_023343835.1). Taxonomy (NCBI): domain Eukaryota; kingdom Metazoa; phylum Chordata; class Aves; order Galliformes; family Phasianidae; genus Lagopus; species Lagopus muta. The sequence continues at coordinate 20,772,264 of NC_064437.1, read as the reverse complement.
TAGAACAGAATTAGGCTTGTGCCTAATCATAGAATAAATCAGTACAGTAAAATGAAGTAGAGGCTATTTTTCTGTTTGTTGTTTAAACAAAAAAAAATACGCACAGGAAAAAAAACAACCTAGCAAACTCCAAAGCCAATCCCCTTAAGATTATATAGCAAATGAAAACACCTAAATTAACTCACATATAGAAGTCATAGGAGAATCAGCCTGCTCTTCATGTCTGGAATCCAAGTGCAATGTTCTAGTACGGACCCCACACACACCTCTCAAGGAAGTTCCATAAGTGTGAACCCTCGTCAGACCGCTTTTTGTGCAATTACCACCTCAAGGTAACGCTGTACCTAGAATAGATGTCTAGCCCACATAAGCCATAACCACAGTTCTGATGAAGTAAGACTACTTCATTTTTTACTTCATACTACTGCCATTCAACTCTTTTGTTTCCTTTATTTTTCCTCCATCTTGATGAACATTTTGCAGCATAGCTCAGAGAGAAAGAATGCAAAGTTGGTTATTTAAAGCTTTAAATGTCTAAATCATAATATCACATTTTTTCCTAGGCATAGTTAGCTGGTATAGATCACAAAGTGCAGGACTCCTGTACTGGAGTTTTGTGTTTCCAGTAAACTTTATGCTGTAGTTACATGGAGTACATTGTAGTTAAGTGGTATCATAAGGTGAAGAAGCTAGGGATCTTAAAGTCAAAGTCCACATTTCAGGAAGACACCAGTTCTACAAATGTGGAAAAAATATCTAACGGTCTTGAGGTGGTCGTATCTGGCTTGTGCTTTCTGCAGCAAAGTCCAATTACAAGTCCTCAGAAATCTTAGCAACCATCTACTAAATATACAATGTAGGTGAATAACACACATGGATGTGCTTTTACGTCATATGTATCGCTGACAACTGCAGAATATACTGCAGAATCTTCTATTTAATATACATGTTTTTGTAAATCAAAGTGTAAAATTATACAGACTTCATGTAATTTAGCTTTTTTATCATTACACTCTAAGACTTGAGATTTTTCTTTAAAATCTCTGTTCAGACAAAATGGATATTTACACATAGACATTAATGTTACAATTTCTGTACAAGAAATCTTTATATTTTGAAGGAAAATCATCAGAAGTACCTTGTCTGTTTAATGGCAGTGGGTTCTGGTTGTCTCTCCTATTTCCATAGCAAAGAGAATTAATTTGAGAGATCAATAGAGTTGCTAGCATACATTGCTTACTCCTACTCTATAATTCACAGTTCTGGGGAGCATGCAACAAAGCTTTATCTTAATCTTGTATCTTGTTAAACAGAATTATGCAAATGGTATACCCTTTCAAATAAGCTTTGTTTTTATTAATTTAGCGCAGTAGTAACTAATAGCAGAAAATGCATAAAATCACTGTGTGTAGTACTTGGGATTAAAAAAAAAAAAAAAAAAGCTAAGCCTTGATATTGCATATGTGCAATGAATGGTGTAGTGTAAAATACTGCATTTTGCAGCACGTGAAACCTGCACAAACTTCCCAATAATGCTAAAGCACTTGCAAAAATGTTGCACCTGGAGCAGGGAGGAGTGAAGAGGGCAAAGGTCAGCATTAGGCATTAAGGCACTGACTAAACAGACTTTACACTCGGTGAAAAGTCCAGACAACCCCTGCAGTGTCATCTTACAACTCTGGTTCTCTTCTTTTCAGGACATAGTAATCCATAAATATACTCAAGTCACCAACAGCTTAGTTCTTCCCCCAGCCCCCTCCCCCTTTTTAACTCTCATTTTTAATTCTTACATAAAGATCTGAAATTTTAACTCTGTTTCTTTTAATAAACCTTGGGAACTGCCCTTGTCCTTCACTGTTGTGATTTGCTAGATTTCTCATCTTTTAAAATCATGTTTTGCAAATTATCTTCTTTTAAAATGGTCACAAATGAACTAAAAATTATCGATAACAGAAGCACAAACTCAATATAGGCATAAAGCATTCTCTGATTTTTTTAAGCCACTTCACAAGCTGCAAACAACTTAAATGTGTCCTTTATCTTCTGAAATAGTCTGTATGTAAAATATGTAGTATAATACTTGTTTTTGCAACTTCCTCTGACCTTAGTTATTTGGATAGACGAAACTAGTGTCAATTGAGATGTTGCGAGAAAATAATCATGTCGCTTGCTATTGTTGCTTTTTTAATCCAACAAAAAAGTCCTCACAAAATATTTCTTAAAACTGGAAGAAACATAGAGGTAAAACACAAAGAAGTGCTTGTACTTTTATCATACAATAAAGTCTTTCAGTTTTGCATCTATTACGCTTACTAGCTGGAATCACGAGACCAAACTGATTTTAATCATTTCGTCCAATCCCATTATCCACATCCCAAGGCTTAAGGGGCTGGATAGACTGCTAATATAGTCAGGAGCCTGGACAGTACAAACAGGATGGTGAAAGAGCCCATCAATTGCACATAGCCACGCACATTTTACTGACTTCCCCCCACTATGCACGGTGCCAGGCTGCGCTTCCATACAGGATATTTCCTTCTCGCCCAGTCCTCCCTGCCCTCTCTCTGCAAACCACCCTGCAGACATGCCATGCTGCCATTTTGTTGAGTTCTTGCAGCTCTTGAACAGCAGTGACAAAAGGCGGTTGAAAGTCTATTTCTTTCATACTCCTCTGTATGAAAATGAATACAAACATTCAGCAGAAAATGGTATTTTCTTTTTTGCATGGAGATCCATATTTGCTTGTGGAGAAAAGATTTTTCAATTCCATGTGTGTTACACTGTAATCTTAGTTAATCACAAAATGGTGGCTGGAGAAAATCTGTGAAACCTCATGACCAACTTCAGGCTCACTGATTTTTTCCCCTGTGTGGTGACTTTAGAATTACTGCCCAAGGATTTATAAAGTTGCCTGTTTAGTGCTGGCATTAGATTGTCAATACAAATAGAAAGCTGAAATTGGGAATATGATTTAACTACAACCAGCAAAGGGTATTTACTTTTCACTGTAAATGCAAACGGTGCTGTGGAAATTAAAGGCATATTTTAACACCATGTGTAAAGCATAGGTTGAACTTTGAGCACTGAAGTGGTTCACTACATGTCTTTTTTACTTTAATAATAAGAATATGCTCAACGCCATTATGTGATCAGGGCTTTGGTGTGTATGTACTGGCTGAAAATATTTGGGCCTCAGGTTTGGTACTGACCCACATGTGGTGCAGTGATTTGACCTGAATTTATAGCATCGCTGTCTCGTGGATCTGTTTGTTAAACAAGCTGCTATTCTGCAGGAGTCAGCATTTTAAATTTAGGCCTTGTATGGCAGTGCTTTACAGTGAGCATAGAGCATCACTGCAGATGGATTAGTAAAGTCTGCTTGTCCTATATTCTGATCTTTTGTTGGCTATTGAAAAACTAAAATTCTATTTTTAAGCATGTGAAAACTAAGCTTGAACTTTGTGAACCTCTTGAGGCACACCTTTATCTGAAGCTATAGAAATAAGGCAGCAAATTTACTTCATTTAACACACGTGTACATGCATGCACACAGAAAAACAGAAAGAGAAAAAAGACTATTGTTCTATCTAGAGTTTTATATGCTTTCCGAGCATCTGAGGTTGTCTTCGGGACACTTTGCTGTGATAACTCAATACCAGCCTCACAATGATATTCACGTATTCAAAATTTGAGTTCTAGCAATATGACGTAGATGAGAAACAAGGCAGTAGTTACATGAGTTGCCCAAGGCTACAAAGCATATTGCTGGAGAGCTGAAACCAGACCTTTTATCACATCAGCCTGGCCAATCCCAAAGTCTGTGCTTTGTTTTATGTTCTCAGACGTGTTTCTTCACGCACATGTTACTTGAACTGCATGCCTGACGTACACTAAAGGCCATGTTGCCCACTTCTTTCTAATTTTTTTAAAATTTTTTAAATTTTATTTAATTTTATTTTTGCTACTTTACATTTGGAAACGGTTGAAACTTTAATAAAAAAAAATTTAACTGAAGAACATGAAGATACGTTACCTAAATTATTTTCCAGAACTGTTTGGTAGTTTTTTGGTCCAAGCTTCCAGTGATAATTTAAAACTATCAACTTCTCAAGAATAATATTAAACTATACTGGGAAGAGTTGAGTGACTTAGATATATCTAAGTTATAATAATAGTAATAGTAATAATAGTAATGATAAAACTATTCCCAAATTTTATTCTTGTGAGTATAAAGAAAACTGTTCTGTACTGCTTTCAACTGATACTCTTTTTCTTTCTTTCCTTCTAAAATATTCTTTCTACCCACTTACATTATCTGTGGATTACATAAACGTATATGTAGGATCTTGTGCATCTTTAGCATGCTCTACTTATTAAAACTCAATGATCATGGCTATATTAGTCTCCAGATGATATCTCATTAAATCCCAATAAAACAGCAGGTTGTGATGCAATCTGTGTGCATGTTTCTATTGATAATGCTCATGCGTGATATGTACAGTATTTACAGTCTGTACTTTGCATGTAGCTCTCAGACACAAGTGAGACCATGATCTACAACCCACTCATTGTGGGTGAGGTGTGTGTACAAAATCCGCATAGGCAAGTTAGTAGCAATAGAAGATTTCAGATATTTTAAAGGTGGCACTTTGGATAGTGAAAAATATGTTTTCTATATTGTACTGTATTTTCTTTTTTATTTAACTACCATCTCCTTTACCTTTTCTGACCTTGTTAGAAAAGGGAAAGCAGCGCATCAAGCCTTAATTCACCCACACCTTTCCTTTTTTATTTGCTCTTTGCTTGAGGGCTTTTTTTTCTCTTGAATATTTCACAATGAAATGATGCTGAGTACCTGTTTGTCTGGTGTGTGATAGGCATTCCTTGTTGCACACATTCATAAGAGAAGAATTCGTAATGATTTTTGCCTGAATGCAACTAGATTTGCTGCTATACAAATAATATAAATTAAATATTCTTAATTATTTTAGCTCATGCTAGAAAAGGTTCAAGACAAAGGGGAGATTGATGCAGTGTGCCTTACAATGGCTCTACTGATTTCTCTACTGGCCCTTCCTCTGCACATGGTCAATTAGAATTGAAAATCCTGTGCTGATTTCATTCACTGGAATTTTTAAGCAGGTCAGGAAGAAAGATGTTATTGAAAGGAAAAGTCTCATCTAAATAAGAAAAGAACACGTGGCCATCTGGTCTAACTGTACCATGCTGAAAGTCATTTTGGCTCAGCCATAGTTTGATCTTTACAACAGTTTGCCAAAATATCACACAGAAATCTGTTTACATTAAACCACTCTGTGTTTTTTATCTATAAAAATGCAATGTGCCGTCCTCTTCCTATCTGTAATGCATGAGCTCATTTGACCCCATTACCTTGCTCAGACTGACTGTGTTTCTGGTAGACACTCAAGTTACTTCTGCTACGTAAAGGTATAAGTGAAACAGTCCGTCTTTTGAAAGTTTTAGAAGTAATCCTGAGTACTTTATTGTTACGATTAAAACTTGCACTTCTGCTAGAACAAGAAAAGGCTGTGACAAGCGGATGCAACAAGGGAAGCAGGAGGGGAAGAGAGGGGTTGGGAGGACTTGTATTAGAAATTAGAACTTGAAGTTTCTGTGAGTAGCACCATGGAGTCTGCACAACCACTTGAAGGCCATAAACTAAGGTATAAGCTGTAATAAACATCAAACTTTTAGGGAACAGAGTCATAAATATGCATGAGCTTCCTCAATTGCTTTGTTTTCAGCATCAGCAGCAATTTAAAAGTTTAAAGAAATCAGCAAAAAATAGAGGTCAGAATTTTCATATTAAAAAAAAAAAATAAACTCTGCGTAAAAACCTAAATCACATCTCTCCAAATCTCCGGTACTTGGGCAACAGCAGCTGGAGGCTAATGCCATATTTGACAAAAGTAGGTGGGAGTAACCAATCCAACTCAGTTAGCAAGAGTCGTTGAACACCAAGCATTGACAAAAAGAAAACAAAACAAACAAAAAACCCCAACAGCAGGAAGCCTTATGGGGAGAAGAATGATGCACTAAATATGGATTCGAGGGTCCTGCATTCATAAGCTCAGGTTTAATGCTCAACTTTTATGTGATTAACCATTAGTTTTGCATTGACATACAATACAAACATTGGCAGTTGAAATATTCATTTGAATACAAAGTAGTATATAAATCTGAAATTTCTAGGAATGGATTTGTGTTGGATTTCAGCCTTTAGGAAATGGATAAAAATATGATTGCTTATTGTCATTACCACTTAAGAAAATAAAAGTCAGCACTTCAAAATGCAGCTGCAGTCATTCTGAAATTCATTTGTAAAAAATGACAAATTATCTTTTTCAAGCATAACACGCCAGAAAAAATACAAAAAAAAAAAAAAGTAGAAAGTAGCGTATTAATCCTACCAAACTCATGTATATAGACATGCATTTTATAAGCATGTACTTACATAACCATTGTGTTGAATCAGCTACTGATATTACATACAAGGTATGTAAAATGTTCCATCAAATAAGTGTTTAATTCCTTGTTTTAAAAAATACAGCAATGCAAATGTGACTGTAGCTCTCAATTCATTTTCTTTCTTTCTTTGAAATCTCTTTTCTGGAATCTTTACCTTGCCTGTAGAATAGTGTTGTCTCTAGATGCAAGCTTTTGTTTGTACATCTCTGCTGCTAAGTAAGTTTTTGTAAAGATTAAATATCTGGGCTATCAATATTGGGTCCCTTTGTTGTGTCTATTAGCAGCATTAAAGAAAATACCTAAAAAACCCCCGACTCTTATCCTTCCAGCAAGATACTTGTTAGGGTGGCTAAACTGTAGTTTTAAGACTTTCCAGGGAGTAAATTAGAAGCACACATGTACAAGGACATATCTTCAGTTCTGTTCACACAAAGTCCATACTGAAATTTGTACCATACCATAATTTGTACCAGAAGGCGACACAAATCCAAAGAACTTGGAGAAAATAGGTCCACACAGCATATATTTAAAAACGAAATGGCAAAAACTGCTTTCAGTCTGCCTTGCCCCTGGGTGTCTGCTAACCCCACCCATAGCCACACCAGACAGAGGGCGACTATTTTGGGAGCACTGCGTGCCCAAGCCCAGCTCTTACGTGGTGGCTCTGGGCCAGCCGGCAGAAGGGCTGTGGCGGGGCCGGGCTGGCTGCGGGAATGACCAGAGCAGCCCCAGCCATGCTTCCCTCCCTCCATCTGCAGACAAGCCTGCCTGTAAAGCCTCTGACTGCTGCTGAGTAGAAAACTGCCACAAAATGGTCTTGGAGATCCTGCTAATCTCTCTGAAAGCAAATGCTAAAGTGTTTCAGTGTGACCGCCTTTCAGTTATAGGGCTGTACACTGTTTACCTTTATCCAGGGTATTGTATACGTACAGAAAATCTTAGTGTGATAGACAAGAGCTGCACGGTAATTGTGCAACTAATGCATAAACTTAGAGTAAAACACTGCAGTGACTGTAAAGCTGGAGTAGAAACCACCATAAAATCAGAAATAGTGGGGGCTGTAGCTATGCAGAGTGGAAAGTGTGTGCACATAAGCACGTGTTTTGTACAATAGCATGCATATGTATTTATGGAGTTACTGCTTTTATTTGAGAATTACAGAGAAGTCAAAACTGAAGGAGGTAACGTAGGGAGAAAAGGGCTGTGTTTGCCTCAAATCTCCCTGCGGCCCGTCTCAGACTCCTCCTGACGTGCACATAGCAGAGCAGCAGGCTCGCCGTGCGTTGCGTGCAGGCTCCTTGATTGTAGAGGGGAAAAAAACCTGGCTGGGCTCCAGCGAGGCAGCGCAGCTCTGTTGATCATTATGTCTAGCCTTCAGGTGTCTGCGCGGTGGGCGGCGGTGGGGGAGGGGAGAAAGGAGGGCAGACAAAGAATAATATGGTGTATTTTTAAAAAAAAATCGTATGTTAAAAATTCACCTCAAGATCCTCTTTTTTTTTTTTTTTTTTTTTTTGAAAAACGCTTCTTTTAACGTTCCTTTCCCCACAGTGGGAGCAAGCAAACATCTGTCCAGGAAGATTTATTTAAGCCATAATTAGTAGCGTCTGGAGTCTTTCAACAATTTCTCCTTATTGCACTTAAATTTTTTTAAAAAGAAGTCTGCTCCTCTTTCACTTAGTAACTGTTTTCACTGCATGCTTTACTGGAGATCCAACCCAGCCAGGACCGAGTCAGATTTCTATTGTCTTTGCTTTTTCCCCTTTGAATGTAGTTCTCAGGATCTAACTTTTGCGGGGGTCTGGGGGAAGCAAGCAGGGGAAAGATCTCATGAATGTTTGGAAAGAAATACAAATCAGTGCTTCTTGTTCTGCAGTTATCGTTTGGGTTTGATTTCTTTCCCGGAGAAGGAAAAAGCTCTGCTTTGTCTGTTGCTTCTGTTTGAGAACTCTCATAAATCTTGCCCAGAAAGCAACTTGGGCTTAAGGAGATCTGGGAAGCGATTGCAATGCCTCTTACTAGGAATATTCTCTTCTTTCTGCCCCCTTCGGCCCCAGTGCCCCCTCCACCCGCCCTCCCAATGCTGTGCTGTGCGGAGCCCCACTCCCTTCCCCGCCTGCTGGGAACCCGCGCGACTGCCAGTTGCAATGGAGAGGCAGTTAAAGTTGCTTATCAAAAAGCCTCTCCTCAGGCTGAGCGAGTCCAGATATTGCACGGCAGTGTTTTCTCAGTACAGCCATAATCCGCCCTGCTCTCCCCCCAGCCGCCCGCTCTCCCCCTCCCCCCATGGAAGGGGTGGGATGGGAACCTTGCTCGACTTCATTGTTCCAAATGTAAGAGCTATTTGCCCCAAAGTGTCTTTGCTGTCTTTCATAGCTAATTATAATAACTGTCAGATGAATGCAAAGTCTGGGTTGCCCTTGCTGGCGGAGTTAAAGTTTGCTTTTATTTTTTCCCCTTGGGGACAGATCAGGCATGATTAGACACAGAGTACAAATAAAAGTGAACAACATACGTGTGTAGGGCTTTTTGTCTTTGTTTTTCTTTATGAACAAAGCAGCATGCTGACTATGTCAGGAAGCAGTGTGGCATGCAGCATGCATGCAGGCACTACCCTGGAGGAGAACTCTTTCTTTTTTTCTTTTATTGAAGCATGCAAGAAATATTTCTGAATTTGAATAACAGTTTTCATACTTGTTCATCTCATTCAAAAAAGTAACCCTCCATTTGGTGCACATAGCATTTTGACAGTTTTAAGGGATTTGCTTTTCAGGCTGAAAATAAAAAGAAATAGCCCCGTACTCACAGTTTTGTTGTGCTGTGCAGGTCGCTGTTTCCTTCCACAGACACCAGGAGAGTAGGAGGATGTCAAGGGTGCAGAATTCCAGTTTAATTCAGGAGAAATGTGCAAATATGTTTCTTGAAGTCGCCTGGAAGTCAACCACTTGTGCTCAGACATCCCATTGCTGCTCTGCATGCTATACTATCTGCAGTTCTGAATTGAACTAAATACTGCCCATGTGAAAGACAGGGGAAACACAGTCATGTGGGACACACAAATCCACTCTATTGGCTCTGAAGGCACAACTTCAGCGTTCTTGCATTTCCACCATTGGTTAACAGTTCAAGCTGAAAGAGTCTAGGTCCTCCTAGTGAGTCCGTTTTCCCTTTATGTGTGGAAGAATGACTGTAGGATTTTACAGTGACAGGATTAGTTAAGAAAGGGACTGAAGTCATCCCTTTGACTGAAGCTGGTGGGTGGGGATTGGAAGCTGTGCTTTTCTCAAGTCGACATTTTTCCTTTTTCTGCCCGTCTTCGGTATATCAGGAAATGCTTGTAGTTAACTTGGGCAGTGAGGGAAACTGAAGTGACTTTCTCCAGGTTAGGTTCAGGGATAGGGACTTTAGAGTGAGACAGATTGTGCAGTAATTTTATGGGAATTACTCTGGCTGGCTAAAAGGTAGTTATTTTCTCTTTTCTAGATTTTTAAGCATTGAAAGGTTTGTTTTAGAATCATCTAACTTGAGCATTTGCATCCCACGAGCTAGACAAATAAATCCAGCAGTCCCAAGACCTATACTAGTAATTTGTGTGGCAATAGAAACTATTTTTTTTTTAAGTTATTTAATCTTCTGGGAATATTATGATATAATAATATTTATTTATCATGTTACAATCAAAGTATTCTGTATGAAGCAACATAATTTGATAAGTATCTGTAATTGCTGATATTATGACATTTTGAGAATAACAAAACTATTAATATTAAATAAGAGGGTAGAAAATTGAGTATTCCTTATTTTGGTGTAATGTCATGTGCCTGATTTAGTTATGCCAGCGTGAGCAGTAATTTGAAACGGTACTCAGTCATGTGTGACATACTTCTCCAATTAACCCTTATTAAAAAGACCTTTCTCAAATCCCACATGCATATTTCCCAGAGCCACAGAAGGCAGAGGTATGACAGATCTGTCAGGCTCAGTGTCCATTCTCTCTTTGCAGGTTTGTTTCTAGGGCTTTGACCAGTGCTGCTTAAATACCCTAAATGTGTGGCTCCTGTTGAGGGACTGCTGAACTTAGGGCGCTAATGTAGCAGCCCAAGGGTTTAAGTGGGCTTGGAAATTTTCCAGAATAACTGTTCTGTGGTAGTTAATTCATTATATGCCTCAAGAGTACACAGGGCCAAGTACCGACAAGCTACATCGTGGGTGCTCGTCTGTGTACGCCCTTATTCAGCAGCTTATGCCTAGCTCTTGGTGCCAGGAGTTCTTGTTTGTTCAGACCACCTTAAGACAATGTGTCTTTCTCTTTGGAGCTCACTCTCTTAAGCTATTTTTAGACTTTTATCATCACCTCGCTGACCAGCCTTGTCATCACTTTGTTGAACACTGTCTTCCAGGTGTAGCTGCAAAGGATATGGGAATGTTCCTCTGCAGCCTGCACCTGGTATTGCTGCAGAAATCGATATGAGCTTGCTCGATACCTAAGCACAAAAAAATACATATTTAAAAAAATCTACTCACAAACCTGACAAGGAGGACTTCAGAAAAAATGCTACATGTAGAACACTGCATGTTTTACTGCCAGCTAAGAAGGCCTATTGCAAGGCTTTCTGTGCTTGTAAGTGCTAAGAAGATGCAGAGCATTTATTCTTCTTTAGCAGGCTTACTTTAAAAAATGCTCAGTAATAACGCATAAAAGATGGAATTAATATTTTCTTTAATTGTTGGGTTTGGGATTTGTTAATCTTCATGAAGAAAGGCAATTGTCTGGTTTGGATAAAACAAGGCTATAGCAGTAGCATCAAAACTTTCTCTCCTCCCTCCTAAAATGTTTTTGACTCCACTGGGCTTTCACATCTGGACTCCAGAACAGGGATGGGAGAGAACTGAGAGCCCTGGGAGACATTTTCTTTTTTTCACAGTGCTGGTGGTCTTCATAATTTGGTTACTTTTTTTGTTGTCATTTAATTCAATTAAAGTGGGAAGAAATAGTAACAAAATAAACCTTACTCCAGAGTGCAGTTAAATCTTTGTTTTCAAGACCAGTACACGGTCTTGTGTTAAATGCATCTTTTTCATTCATGTTGATTCCTGATTTTAAATGTTGGAAAGCTATTTAGAGGGAGCAAATAAACATATGAATTCATTTAATACTGTTCAGCTGTTTTCTCAAACAAATCATGGGTGAATTTTGGGGAAATACAGGGAATCAGAAGCAAAGATTGCTCACCTGCACTTCTAAAGTCATGAGTCAAAGCCTTAGGTGATGCAAGTGGATGTGTTTGTGTATTAATACTTAGCATCACTGTTGTCTTCAGAGAGAGAAATGCCTCTGTATATTCAGTGGAGATTTTGTTCACCATATCATCTCCATTGAAAAGTAATCAAAGCTAAGACTAAAGCTACATCAGTTTAATTCTCCTTGATTAACAAACTGCTGCTTCCTCCATTATTGGATACTGGAAAGGATTTCATAACTATAGGAGTCAAAGGATGAAAGCATGATAAAATCATCACAATATGGTCAAGAACATTGATTTGTAAATACTCTTATTATGACCGTGATGCTTATGTGAGACATCATGTTGCTATATAACAGAACTGTCGGTCTGGAGACCACACTGACACTGTTATGTGGTCCTCTGTGATTCCATCCACTGACAGAATGGACTTGATACTTAATTAAACTTGTGTTAAAATTCCATTGAATCAGTAAGATGTAAGCATAGGCTTAACTCCTGCCTAATAGAGGTCTTGTTCCTAAGAATTTTCACAGTTCCCTGCATGGGAACATTAGGAAAGAAAAGGCTGAAGTAAGTAAGAGATGGTCTTCACTAAAAGATCTCTTTTTTATTCACTGGAATTATTAGAGAGCATATGGTGTGAGGGGAGAAAATAGAATGGCCTTGATCCTCTCGTGTGGGGTGCATTCCCAAACTTCACAAAACAGCTCGTGATTTCTACTGTGTAACTCTGAGCACAGTGACCGTTGGTGGGAGGAAGCAATTTGCCCCTCAGCTGCTTTATCATGATGTGTGCCACATTTAGGCAAAAATCAAAACATCAGATAAATTTCTTTCAGAAATACTTTGAATAAAGGCACTTAGGCAGTGTGCTTGTTGATGTACTGTATTATATAAATAGATACTTCAGAAAGCATTTACTCTTTCCTCAGAAAATCAAATGCAATACCATCACATGAGTAATGTAGACTTCATGTTGCCCAGTGTTTATAAGCAACACTTCTTGCTATGGAAAATGCCTACTCTTTATTGTATGGACTGTATATTTGCTTGCAACTTTGGCAGAGAATACTTGCTGTTCTGTACACCTTTGCTTTTTATAATTCAGCAGTAGGTGGTATCTGCTAAAGTTTAAATCTTGTATTAGTCACTGCTAGTAAAATCCCTCACTGTGATGACTGTTGGTAATGCATGAGAAAAGAATAAATCAGTTGGGGGGAAAAAAAAGAGAGAGATTGGGAAACTGGAAGAATGGAAGAAGATAGAGAAGAGGCAGAATTTCTGGTAGTGGCAAGTGGATAAGATACCAAAAGGCCATTCCACAGGGAGGAATTTCCAGAGCCTGGAAACATGAACACAACTTGTAGTGTGCGCGTATATTCCAGAAATGGTTTTATACACTAGTTAAGAGCAGCCTTACGGTAGCATGAGGAGATCTTCCAGTGCAGACGATATAGGAGAGCTCTGAAGGAATGCTTGCTCTTGTCTTCTGCACCAAGAGGGGCGAAACTTTCTTAGAATGCTGTCTAAGGTGGTCATCTGTGCTGCATGTGAACCAGCTGGTCAGGCTGCAGTATCTCCTGCCTACAAAAAGGAAAAGAAACAGTAAAGCTGTTGGTATCATAACTGTTGGGGGAGGAGGGAGGGGGGGTTGTTGTCTTATTGTTTCATTTCTTTGATGAACCATTGATGGATGGAAGGAATGATTTCTTTTTCATTCCGTTCTCTCCCCTTGGTATTTATGTAGATGCTATGTAGATAAGAAACAAAAGAGATACTGGGAAGATTTTCAGCAGAATGGGAGCCAGTATCCCACTACTTCTGAAAGTCAGAGGAACTTATCCCTGTTTCCTTTATAGGCTTATAAACTTCCTCAGATTGAATATGTTCTTGACCCATATGAAATATGAAATACTTCAAGCTTTTAGATATTTTGTGTTTACAAATCTGATTTTGGTTACAGGACTTTTGATCAGGAATTCAGATCTCATCAACATCTGATTCCAATGACCTGAGGGTGTTAGGAAAAATCCTGAATTTTCAGCTAATCTATTCTAAAATTTTTAGAAGCTTTATGCAGTGACAGTTAAAACAATCTCACAACAACTGTATTTGTAGGGCTAAAATTTGTAGCTTTTTCTGTAAACAGTGAGTTGATAGCTGCAATGTTGTTCCGATGAAATTGGGTGACAGAAATGTTTGAGAATTTGGCTATATTCAAAGTGCCACAGAGTTGTGATGTCCAACAAGATTTGATAACAGAGTTAGAACCAACAGTGCTTTTAAGCTGATATATGTCAAGTTTAAGATACACTAAATACATGGCAACCTTTAAGGTTCCACTGAAGTGAAAGATACTTGGACAATGTTTAGATCACATCTCCAGAATCCAGAAAGCCTGGTGATTTCTATTAAATAATGCTTTTTTTTTCTTTTTTTTTTTTTTTCCCAGGGAGCTTTTCTGAATTTTTTGTAAATCCATTTTTATAACTGTTTTCTAGTTGTTTTTGTCCATAAATCCCTTCAATAAACCAAATTCTCTTCTATGTAGTAATGTGAGCATGAAAGTCAGCTGGTCTGATTTTCACTAAGAACGAGGGGCTCAGATGGGGGCAGTCTGACTTGTTGACCGTGAGGGGTTTTTCTTTCCTCAGACTGTTCTGATGAGGTTATGTAATTCTTGCTGATTTCAGGTAAGTTCTTTGCTCTCCCATATAGCATATAAGCATATAAACTTCATAAATTATGTTTATGACTGCCACTTTCTCATAGAGGGCTGCACTTGGCCCTTTATATTTTCATTTCCATCTGCTGTAAAGTATTCTACTGGCTTAAAAATCTGAAGTGTTTCAACATTTTGTGACAGAATTTAGTGAAGAATGATAGTACTTACCAGATCACATTTAAAATGCAGAAGTCTTTTAATGTAAAAGTTGTATGTGGTCTAATTTTGTAATTTTTTATTTAATATATCCTTCCCCTGGGATAAATCATCTCTATTTTCACACAGGAAATAGATGAATGTTTAAGTATTTCACACTATATGTAACAAAATTAAATAGAGCAGCCACTTCCAGCACCTGTAGCACTGTCTGCAACAGAGGAACAGGATTGTTATGAAAATGAAGCATCACAGGGAAACAAGTCAGATGCAACTGCAACGTTTTCAGTAAAATATATATAATTTAAAATATATTAAAATTTGATCCAAAATATTGATTATTATGGGAACAATATAATAAATCTTTGAGACTTTTTTTTAAAAATAATTTTGATTTAAATGGATCTCCCATTTGGAAATTTGTTATTGTTTTCTGACAATTTGTCTATTTCAGTCTTTTTGGGATAAAGATAGCAGGTAGTTTGCCCCATTTCTGTTCCACTTTTGGGTGGTCCTAAGTTGAGGTGGTTTCAAAGGAATTTCTCTTTAAACCATCTGTCTTCCACATTCTACTTTTTTTTTAACAATTTATTTTAGTCTTTACTTAAGAGAAATTAATGCTGTATAAAGGCAATGCTAATACTGTAGCTTTCCTTGCAAGAAGCCAGATCTGTTACTTTAAGGATATGCATTTTTTCCTCTGGTAGCTTATGAAAATTTAAATTAAAAGGATTTAATAATTTAAGCAACATAGTTTAGTGAGTGAATGTTGAAGAACAGAGGAGTTTGAAATTGCTAGTAAAACATGAGACGTTTCAGAGAATATAGCTTGATACTTTACTGCCTTAAGGCACTGATCCTTGCTAGGTGTGTGCAGGGTAGAGATGCTTTCAGAAATAGATTATAATTTTATAGAGTCAAATAGGACTGGTACTTAGCAATGACATTCTATCCTTAATTATATATTGGATTACGTATTCTATATTGATTAATGAATTTCTAATAGACTAAAGAGCAAAGAATTCTTTCAGCAAGAGGATTTTGATCTTCGGTAAAGAGCGAGATGGAGGCAGAGGGGAGGAAAGCAGGAGAGGGGTGGGAAATCAATGCAAACTGCACTTGTTCAAATAATTGCAGTCATGAAAGTATGTTCACATATTCGTCTGATCCTTGTAGGGGAATAAAATCCTATCCTGTGCCTTACGAAATGTCCTCATGCTTTAAGTAATATCTTTCAGTGTTTGTTTTTTTTATATATAGTCATCAAGATAGTGTCTAAATATCATAATACCACATCCTTTGCTCTGCTTCTCCTTTTTCTTCATGCTGTTTTTATGAACCTTGTTTGTGGTATATCACAATCTAGACTAGAGATTTCTTGCATGAGGGGCCTTGGCTGAGATCCTTAGTGAAATCAAGGAGGAGAGTGGGTTTCAGAGTCTCAAGTGGCATGAGGCTTTCACCCCTGCCTTTATTCAGCACACCTCTAGACAAAGGAAACAAGTACGAATGAAGTGCTTGAGTAATAAGCCAATTATTCCTTTTAATTAGGACATGTATAGGGAACTCTTAAACTAAAGAAAGGGTGGGATCTGCTGAATAAATTATTTGCAGTAAATAGTTTGCCCAGCTCTAGTTCTGACAGAGATAAAGCTGCAGTGGCATCAAAGTGTCTGCTCATACAGGGTGTTGCTCTGACACAGATGTCAGACGACAAATCAACATGAGGTGAACAGATGAGTCCAATTCCCTGCCTTGCTCAGCTGGGAAGATCGCCAAGGGTGGTCAGACGGGCTCCAAGGATGCTTTTAGAGCATCCTTTAGCTGTAAAAGATAAATAAAACTGGCCAGGAGGTAACTTCTGTAATACTTTAAATCTGCTTTGCAGAAATTACAAAGGAGACTACAAACAGCCTGGGAGCTATCTGTCACAGTGTGGTGGCGAGGTTCGGTGGCACCTTGTGGCCACCTTAAGACTGAGAAGAGACCTAAACGTTCTAAACAGTTCTACTAGAAAAGTAGGTGTTGCTAAACAGAAGTTTAAAGTAGGTATGGTTGATTTTGTCAGTACTGAATTTACCTCTCTATACTTTGCTGATCTTTGAGAGTAAGTAACAGTATGAAAATCACTGAAGATGTCATGAATAGGCAGTGATTTGAAGCTCCAGTAGGGATGGTACTTTGACCAGTTTTTGGAAAGCACAGTTTCCTTTGGGCTCCCATTAACCATTTTAATTCCTGTACCACCTGCTGAGCACCTCTGTCTTCTTATCACACTGTCATAAAATCATTTATTTTCCATAAAATTGAGTGCTTACTTAGGAAAAACCAAACCTACCAGACTAAAGACTGTTTAAGTGCTTCCTTTAACAGGCAGCTAGGAAAGGACCTCATTCAGAATAGCCATCCTGCAGGCAGGACTTTGGTAGAACCATTTAAACATGTGCTGTGACAACAGCCATGCCGACATGCAGAGCCTGATGTGGCAGCTGGGGTTGGCCAGCTCCAGCTCCGCATACATGCAGGAAATTTCAGAATTCAGACTGCCTGCACCTCTAGCCAGCGATCTGTCATTCATGGGCTTGAAATGACATAACATTGATAAAGGCTAATTTTGGTTGAAATCATTTTCAGAGAACAAAATTTTACTTTGGGCAATAGAACAGATTCATAAAAATCAAACACACACAAATACAAACAAACAAACAAAAATTGATTATTTCACCCGTTTCTTAAAACGAATATAAAATGAACAGGAGTAGATTTTTTTTGCTCTCTGTTCCTGCTTCTGTCAGACTTCATTACCTTTATAGTATTTGTCCTCCATGTAATGTTTGAAGACATGTTTTAAAATCATGGTAATTTTGTATCATATTTTTGGCAAGCCTTTTTCATTTCTTTAAGAAATTCTGTGAAATGAAGTTATGATGCAGTTTGCAGTCCTTTACCATATTGAAAATCTTCATTTTGCATTGACACATTTTCAGGATAACAGCAATAGTTGAGATCTTGCTTAAATTTCTGTAGCTTTCTAATTCCAGCATTGTAAAATTTCTTTAAATTAGTATCTTCCACAAAAACAGAATTATACTGAAGATTAATTTTATCATACTGTTAAAAACTGTACATCAGAGACAAACAATTCATGTAGAAATATGTGCTTGTTCCTTTGAGAGAGGTGAATAGATAAACTGTCCAAGGTACAGGGAAATAGAGCATGGATAATGCGGGTTTGAGATATTCTGTTGCTTAAGTGATGCATTAAATCAATATTCTGCAAAGCTTTTTCTTGTTAAGTTATTTACTTGGCTGCTGTCACAATTCACCATTTAGGTCATCGTCTTTTCTAAAAAATGTATTTTCTTGTGGCCTAATTTAACTTTATCTCAATACTTCAAATCCTCAAGTAATGAAACTTCTTCAAATGCTAAAATTGTAGCACTGTATTAATGCTAATATTTACACTGAAATTCCTGACTTGGTTAACAGGCTTGGAAAAAATAGACTTTCAAGTGAATGACTATTTTATCTGCATAAAAATCTATTGCTACAAATGAAAAACAGAAGGAATAAAAGGTAATGTTAATAATCTAATAAAAGGGAAAATGCTTTAATAGAATCCTAAAGAGAGAATACTGAAAAGGCAAGCATTATTCAACTATTTTGATTTTAAAGTATATCTGCATAAATGAAATCAAAGTGCTTCAGTACCCTGAAGGTATTCTGTTTGTCCAACAACATAGACACATCCTGGATCATGAATCACCTCTGTGATAAGATTTTACTGAATTTAAGATAACAAAATCATTTTAAACCAAGCAATTTATACAATTAATTTTTCCTTTAATAAAGGTTTAAAAGGGTAAGATCTTCCACTTCCTGTTAAAAACTGTCTTAATGATCTATCATCTATACTGTACTGTTTGAGAAACACTGTTTACATAACATGTCATTAGTCACACTGCCCACGTGTGTGCAGCTGATTCTGCACTTCTGTTTTAGATGGTTTTGTATTTTTTCAAAGAATTCTTGCAGGAATTATAATTACAAGTGACAGCCACAGCGCTATGTGTTTAGTCTCTGCTTTATTTTCTCTTTTGTTTTGCTTCTTTCTAAGCAATTTCTTGTAATTTTCATCTAGACCAAAAGCCAATGTTTCGAAAGAGAATTTCCTCATCCTTATTAGAATATTTTAGAAATATGGATTCTCAAATAGTGAAGAAATGGTGAAGCTAATGCATGGCACTTGGGTTAAGGAGACTGCAAAGATTAGGATTAATTATTTACAAAGGCGAAAGAATTAAAATGGGTCATGAGGAAAAAAAAATGCAAAGTACTGAAGCTTATAGAGAGATTGGGATTGCCTGTCTTCCTTGTGTCGCACACAAGGGATGAGAGAGATCTTCAAACTAATCTGAAGATAGAAAAATGTTAGTTTTTTTTCTTTCTTCTCTGCAAAAGGAAGTGCTTTTACGCACCATGTCTGATTAAAGTGTGGAATTCACTGGCAAGATAAAGCTAGACGAGTTTCTGAATGATCTGTATGGGCTGCTTTGCTGCCTCCCCATTATTTTCTTCGTTACATTGTCGCTTCATAATCACAATTTCATTCATCTTTTTGTTTCTTTCTTTCTTTCTGTTTGTTTTTTTTTTTAAATCAATTTTCTTTGCATCTTTACCACTTTCTGGGAACTGAGTGCAAAACAAAACATTTACTGCTCTGCTATCTACTTTTCTTCAAGTTGCAGAAGCTTTTAAAGAATACAGATAGGGCAGTGTGATTTTTTTCACCAGTAGTCTGATCTGATTGTCATGTGGTCACATAAGAGGAATTTGCTGAGGTATTACAGAAAAAAATAATCTATCTTGTTAATTTTGCTTAGATAAGAATGTTTTTAGTACAAATCATTTTCCTAAAGAAAACATCATTTTTTTCCCTTAATATTAGGTGAAAGAGAAACAAAATAGTTCTTGAAACTTGATTAATCGAATTTCAACTATACAGTCATTGCACTCAGCAAATGTAAAGGTGAAATAAATTAAATTTGTCTGTAGTTAATTAAGTCAGTTTGAAGATTAATAAGGTAATAAGAAATATTTATATATCTTACTGAATAATTAAAAATGTACAGGAGGCATAAATTCAAAAAAAAAAAAAAAAAAAAAGATTCCAACAGAAAAGAAAAATACTGATTTTTTCACTTTTCTATCCTGTCCAGCTACCTGTGAATGATTCTGTATTTATACTGAGTAGTAGTGCACATGATGAAAAGTAGTATGACTATCAAAAGTATTAAAGTCCATTCCCGAACTAGAAAAACACTGAGCATGCATGAAGCAATAGACTTTGCAGTCAAAATAATTGTAGGGTAGATAATCTGGTTACTCAAATATTAGAGTAAACTCTATCCCATGTCAAACCAAAGGGAAGTTGCTTTTAGTATGTTCTTAGCGGGCTAAAAGCATAAGAGGATGCTCTCACAGAGGTAGAACAAGGTACATCAAGGAAAAAAATAATGGAATAGCCGACCTGATGAGAAAATGAAGTTCCAATGAACCAAAAATTCTCTAAATCCAAAAATGTAAAGTGCTGACCCCTTTTGACCTCAACAAGTTGTTAATTAGCAGAGGATTAACACCCTTTTCATGTGGTGGCAATCACTAGAAAATAATGTGCATGCATCAAAGAACTTGAGGGCCTAACAAAAGATTAAACACAAAGATTCTGTGGATTATAAAAGTGGAACCTGAAAGGGGCACTGCACTGTCCAGTTGTCAATTTTGAACAAATGAGCAATACACTGGAAAATAAAATATTTGGGGAAAAAGCTGAACTGAACCAGAAATGTTTTTAAAAGCTTAATACTTTGCATTCACTTCTGGATTCAGCATCATTAATTTTAGTAACTTACAGGATGAGTTAGTAGAGAAAAATCTGCACACATTTTAAAACACTGCAAGTTTTTTGAGAACATTTTTTCTTTCCTAAAAGTCCTTCAACAAACTTTATTCCCGTTGTTAACGGATCAAAGTAGGTCTGGGCTCTACATAAAACCATGATCTTAATTCTATCTAAATCTGTAATAAAATTAATACTGTTAAAATCTAAACAGGCAAGAGAATCTCCTTGTTCTTTCCATTGCAAATCTGTTTTGGACTTGCAAAGCTTGATTGAACCTTGTGTCAGTGAACCCATGAGAAGTGGAAGCGACCCGCAGTGCTGGGGGCTGCAGCAGGCCTTGGAGCAGGCTGTGCAGTGGCAGCAGGTCAGTAGCGCTTGAGGACCTTTACATGAGGGAAAGCTGACTGGGGGGCCAGTAGGGTAAGCTGGGCCACTGACTGGATCCCAGCAGTTGAAAGCTCAAGTCCAAAAGCGTGCCTGTTTTGGCTTACTAGGGTCAAAACCACACCGGCAGACACAAGCAGAAATAAAACAACTTTCAGACTTTTTCATTGACTGCAGCTTTGTAAATGTGTTTCTAATAGCTTTGAAAAGAATACAGTTTCAATCAGAGATGTATTGCTTTCTCTAAAAGGGTTGTTTCTTAATTCTAGGAATGGGACTAATATTCTGAATGTACCTGCTGGAAAAAAATAACTGATTTACTTTCAGGAGGCACACGTTACCTTATAATTTACTTCTGGAATAGGGTCATAACTTTTCTTCTGATTGGACCCTAGAAGCCCAGGGGTGTTGCAGAGCAGCCCGTTGCGTGCTGCTGTGCAGTGACCAGTGCTGTGTCCCCCCAGGGTTGCTCTGTACCACATCCTGTGCTAGCAGTGAGGTGTACAACCCAGCTTATCGGAGAAGGCGAGGGAACAGAAACTGAAAATGTTGCTAGGCAGTGTCAGCGTTTCCCTGCTTTAAAAATTACCGGAATCTTCTGCAGTAAGCTGGACATCAGGGAAATGTGTGCACAGCCCTGCCCTCTCCGCAGCAATGAGTTGAGGAGCATTTTTTTTCTTGCTGTAGAACCCTTCTTTCACTATCTAATTTCGCTATCCCAACAAATAAGAAGATAAATGACTATTTCTTATAGTCTCTGGAGCATTTCCTATTTGTTTTACTTTGCTCACATTTAATGTTATCTTACTGAAGTTCTTTTTCTTTTGTTCTTTCTGCATTTTTAATTTGGCATATTTAAGGTCTTCACGATTGTGGAGCAATTTGTATCATGAAAGGGGAGTAATAGTGATTCCAACTGTGATTGTCAGTGCTGTATTCATAGCTGAAGGAGCACATCTTTTGGCTCTCGTGATTAAGGTCAGTTTGTAGGACTGACAACTCAGGAAAATATTTCTCAGATAAACTGAGTGAATCAGACCTGGAAGTTTCTGAAAGATAATAAAACAGGAAGTTTTGCAATTTTCAGACTCGTTTCTCAGCGGAGTCACAATTGAGGCATAAAGACATTGTCTGTTGTGTATATGATCTTCTAATACTTATGATGAGTTCTGTATTTTCAAAGGAATTTTACATCATTTTGCTCTGATGCAGACTAGCATGTGTGCTAATAGTGTGTTTGTTTTGCCTCTCGCCTGTTCAACTTCTGAATGAGCATTTGAAGCATCATGTAGATGCATAGGTCAGCAGAAATATCCAATTGCCAGGTCAATCTGTTGACTTTTGAAACATAATCTGATGCAGCTTCAGATCTTACATGTTACTAGATAGGCAAAATGAAAAGAATCTGTCTTCTTAAAAGCAGAAATTAACATAATGCACTGTCATCAATGTATCTGTATGTGAAGAAAACTATTGGTAACCCAAGTAACTAATAAACAAATGAATAGGCATTAATTTAACTCCTATTTTTTCAGATAGTGGGAAGATAATTCAAAATGTTTTGTATGTTGCATCTAAAATTCTGACTGTTTAATTCTCCCTTATGGTAGATCCAGTATTCTGATGAAATACTGACTGTCAGTTATCTTCCTTCTTAATTAGATAAATATTTTGACCAAAATTCTTGGAGAGTCAGATTTAAATTATGCTTCTACAAAGGTTCACGTGCAACTTTAACATTTGCTTTATGCAAAAGTTCATGCCAGCAGAGTTGATTATTTGGACTGTTGGAAAACGTGTAAGATGAGTATTATAAAATATATTGTATAGATGAGTATTGATAAAAGGTGTTGCTATTTCAGATCTAGGAAATGGACTTAGAAAGGTAGCTCCTCAACTATAACTGCTTCTAGCTAAATCTGTACCACTGCATATCAGATTAAGCATTCCACATTATCTAAGACTGTGGTCTCATAAATACCTTAAACTATTCTAAATCATGCCTCACTGAAGAGCAGAATTGTCCTGTCTAGTAGAAATATTTAGCTGGTAATAGAGGAGGTAGGGCTTTTCATTTTCCTAACATGGCTCCAAACTTGTGTAAACTAACCCTGAACTCCGCCCTAATACATGATAAAGAGGGAAGGTAAGAACACAGCCAAATAGATTCATTTTCATACAGTTTCCTACCACTTAAACTCGTAAGATGATGTTTCATCAGTTCTCATTTTTATCTCAAGACTTGAAAAAAATAAGATTATTTTCACTCTTCATAAATACTTTTTGTTGACCAGAAGTGAAATTCAGAGGCACTTTCTGAAAATACTCCAGGCAAATGTATAAATTTAGAAAAGATTTGCATTCCTTGAACTAATTACCCATTTAATAATTTACTGTTTGTTGTTCATTCCTCTCTGTTAGCTAACTCATGTGAAGTTGGCTGCAGTGACTAAAATCCACAATCACTGAGGCAACTATTACTTAGGATTACTTAAAGATGGTGGCAACAAACATCTCTATACATTCTCCTGGCTTTCCTTTTTTCTTGAGCATTAGATTAGATATGGAAACTATTTGAAATAACGTGTGCAGACAGGATGTGAAATGTTTTGCATATTCAATAAGGATAGAGAGTAAAAGAATGAATATGTTTGCAGTAAGTTTTTCTGTGATATCCTAAGCCTGTCTTGTAAAGCTGTTCCACAGAATTCAATCATGGAATCACTATGAAATTTAGATTCAGTTAAATTACAAGACTAAATAAGTGAAGGGCTTTTAGGGGTCACTGGTTTTTATAATTCTGCATTATTTTTCCCTATAAAGTCGTATGGAGCAAGCGAAGGACCTGACATCCTTGCTTTCCAGTAGTTGAGTTTAGCATGGAAAGCTCAGTGGATTAGCAGGATCTTGAACAGAAATAAAAGTATGGTGGATGTTTTGGTCTTGTTCTTATATTGCTCCTGTGAATTCCAAGTTTAGCCCCTGCTTAACGCGTGGTGGGAGCTATTCTCGTCATAATTTGCCTTAATGCTGTTCATATTCAAAGTCAGGTTAGCATTGTACATCCCATTTATCAGAAACTCAGTATGGAAAAGCCATATGGTGATCAAGGCTGGAATTATGCCCCAAGTTTCACACTAAATGCACTTATATGGTCTTATGGCTACTTACGCTTGGTGCCCATCTGTTAGGATGGCAGGGGGCCCACTGCTAAGTTAGCCAGACAATTGCCCTTGAGGATAGTTACCAGACAATTTTTGAGCTTCAGTGGGCAACATAGCATTGGAAAGCCATCATTTTTTGCTAAAACTTGCTACTTAGACCAACTTATAAGCATGTGCTTATAAGTTCTCCTTCACACAGAAAATATACGAAATAAAAATGTGATGATGGTGATTTATGTCCTTGTACTGGTGCAGGTTATATTGCAGTGAAGACGTGGAAAAATCAATAAAACTGTTTCACACCAGAATGCAATAGGTTGAAATTATGGAAGCTTATTATGCAGCACCTTTCATATCAAATAAGAAACTAGCAAGCAGTCTGATGTAAGGCCTCTGTAATGCATCTTTGCAAAGATGCAAATTGTAAATGTACTTCAGGAATGTTCCTCAGAAGTGAGCTTCAGAAAGAAAAGATTGTAGGATTCAGGAGAGTGTGCCCCATTCAGAAGATGAATAGTTTTCTTTGCTAATTTCAAACAAGCAAAATATTTTGCTTCATTAAAAATCTGAGGTATTAAAATATTACTTTGCAAACTAAGGATTTTTTTTTTTTCAATCTAAAACAAATTTGGACATGGAAGACTGTGTATGAAAGTAAACCTAAGGAGAGAAAAAGAAGATAATAAGGATGAAAGTGCATGAGCTTATGTTACATAGCAAATGAATTTTGTGAGATATAAAAGTAAAGATTAAACTAAGAGAAAAGACAATATGAATGGGCAGCGTAGAAGGAGGTATCAGAAGTAGAGAGAAGCAGAAAGTGAAGGTGGTTTGTTTATTTTCATTAGAACAATCCATTGTGCTAAAAGTCTTAGATATAGGCTAGGAACACTGAAGTTAAAAGCAAACAGTCCTGAGTCCAGGAAGAAGAGGGAAAACATAAGCAGGAAAGAACGTTGTCTAAGAGATGAAAAAGCTTTCACGTGAAAGAGAGCTGGGAAAAGACAAGAAATTAAAAGCAGGTGGTTGCAACTGGAATTCAGCTCTTCCAATGAGTTGTGTGGATTAGGCCATAGTGGTTAATTTCTTAACACCATGACAAAAGAAAACAAATTCTGCTGCTCTCAAGTCCTTTCTGGGACTGGGCCTGCTCTCTTGTATCTAAAATGTCTGTTTTGTCAGAATATCATATTTCCCAACACAGACGATGGTTTATTTATTGCTTTAATAACATGCTTGTATAACCTAATAACATAATAATAGCATAACGTTCTCTGCAAAAGACCTTAAACTTCCTTTTGTTGTTTCAAAATTCAACTCAATCAGAAATATTTGTTACTGAAAAATATCCAAAGGCTGATTTTAATTTTTTTCTAAGGATTATCAGAGTTTTTATGGAAACTGCATTGGAAATTATCTTTGAATCCAAAGAGACTGTATTAACAAAGAACACAGTTTGGTGATTAGAAAAAGAATCTCATTATGTAGAAGTTGAATACCACCTTTTGTACCTCCTCCATTACGGAAAAACCTGGTTTCCCACATGCCAGGTGAGTGCCTGTCCGGCTTTTCTGGAGGAAATGAACTTCTATTCCACTGTCTTGTTTTCATCTTGAATCACTAGAGTAAAAATACTTAAGAGTGTGAAAAATTCCAGTGGCAGGAAGTGAAGGGGCTGTTTTTTGTGAAGCTGTAACAAGGAATGAGAAACTACTGGCCCCAGGATGTGGTGTCCCGCTCCAGAAAGATCCGTTAGGTGAAAGCGGTGACAGTTGTGTAGGCAAACTATCGGGTAGCGAGGAAGAAACTCCAGTCTCTTCTGTGAAGATGTTAGTCACCAGCTTGCGCCTGTTCAATCTGAAAGGGGACATTATCTGTTACTGAACTAGTTCGCTAAGTAAATGTTTGAATTGCAATTGTCATTAGAAAATGTGATTTGTTTTTCTACTGTATTTCTATCATTTCATAAATAGATATTTTGTAAAAATAATGCAAGGCACTCGCTCTTATGTAGTCTGGGAGATTAGGTCAAATATGCTGAATGATAACGAATCCTCTCATGTTAAATGGCAATTTCACTTGGCATTATATTTTTGCAAAGACGCTTTATAAATAAGCTTGGTCATTTTGTGGCATTATGGCACTCTGTAGCAATCATAACAGGATTAATAAGTTAAAAATGAGATTTTATGTTCTTTAGTGTGTCTTCTGGCTGTGTAACATTCATGAAGAGAAGTAATATAAATCCATATTGACTTTGAAGGAGGCTTTTCAGAAGTGAGCAAAAAATTTTGAACTTAATTTCAGATTGGCCCAACATCTAAGATTCAACATGCAAGAACACAGTTATGCAGTTCATTCTGGACCTGAACTCTAGCAAAAAAAAAAAAAAAAGACTTTTAGGTTTCCCTGAAATAGTTGAAACACAGTACTTATTAGTAAACAGATGTAATTTAAGGAAAATAATTTCAGTTTTAACAGATGGGCCTTTCAAAACCAACTATGTGAATCTAGTTTATTTTGAATGTTTTGTTCCTAGACGGATGGCATTTTATTTAATCATCATAGTTTTTATTTGCATATTGTGTTTCATTTGTTAAATGACCACATTAATTAGAAGAAAAGGCTGTCTTGCTGTACATGACATTTCAGTTTCTGAATGAGGCAGGACATGAGCTTCAGGCAAGTCGCATTAATTTGGTCTATGCCAAAATTAATAACAAGTGCTCTTCAAACTTTCCCCTCAAAATTAATAATTCGAATATTTATGCATTAGTAAAAGCCACTCCTGACCCATGGCCAAGAGTTTATTTTGTTGGCTCATCCACAGGAAAATATTTTATGTTGACAATAAACTACATCAGTGATTTCTGAAACATAAACGTAGCATTCTATTCTTACAAAGAACAGGTAAGAAAATTGTTTCTTTAATAATGCCGAATAATCATTACCTGAGAGGCTAATCTTGATCTTGTAACAGACATGCTAAATATGGATGTCTAGAGAGTTCTAGATTTAAAAAAGTAATAAATTTAATCCAGTCTACTTCTACTGAAAATAATTCCAAAACTCTAGTTTAGAAAGATGGATAATCCTAAAGTGTAGATTTCATCTGGCAAAGGATCCACTTCACTTGTTGATTGTCTCAGTGATCAACTCATTCTGTCTTTTAGGAACAAGTGTTTATCTGAGCTACCCATCCTGAAAGCCCAGCCCAATTCAAAAGAATGGGGAAAGAAAGTGAATGGGAGTAGAAATTAATAATAAACTCCAGGCCATCAAGATGAGGTCATGTGAAGTCCCAAGTCACTTTAGAAAAACACAAATCTCGGGGAAATGTGCTCACACTTCAGTGCTGTAGTTGAGAAATTTCAGGTGTGTGGTAGACAAAAAAAAAAATCAGCTTGCAACTGGAAGGGAAATTTCATCACATATACATCATTTCTAGGAGGTGGACTTCAAAACATTAGAAGTTTTATTAGGCATTCTTGATAAGCAAAACATACTCAGAGAGCATAGCTTCAACAAGAAGCTTCAAGTAGTATGTAAACCATGTTGACATAAAATATTTTTCTTTGAAGATATTGCAGTTTCATGGGTTCGTTTGGAGAAGAAAATCCTTTCCCACTCTGCATTGCCTAGAGTGCTTTATGCTTGCAGACTGCATACCTTTTAAGATCAAGGAGAACTAATGTTGTCCTTTTACTAGTAGTTTTCTGATTGTTTGAATGAAGCTAGGACTAAGGATCCTGCCCTAAATTTTACAAAGACGTTAATTCCCAGGAAATATAGATTAAAAACCTCATCTTGAAAGTCAGATTAATGCATGAAATAAATTAAAAATATATATATTTTTAGGAGCTAATTTGTAGTCATAAGTTCTCATTTTTTTCCATGGAGAAACTTCATGGCATCTGTCTTTCTATAATTTTATTTTATTTATATCTTCTTTCTGCTATTCACGTTTACACGTTTAGATTTTCCTACATTGATGATGTCATTCATAGAAACACTTCAGAAAGCAATGACTTCATTTTCACTTTGACTTTCCATTTACAAGTTATTTTTTTATTGTATTTTTTTTTCCAACCTCATTTTCCTACCAGTTACCTACCATGATTCTGATCCTAATTCCTTTTGAACCTGATTGTTTTGATTTCCAAGGGAGGTAGTCTCATGGACACAGAGAGAATGAACTAAGATACTGCGGTAAAGAAAAAAATCACATTTTTACACTCTTCAGTGTACCTCCTTATCCTTAATCTGAAGACAAAATATCCAAAACCTTATAATAATAAAACCCAAAGCTATGCCTTCTTTCATGTTCAACAGTAACTTCTCAAAATAAACCAGACTAGGAGTGAACCCCGAAGCATTAGGGATTATGTTTATTTGTCAGTAGTAGTCCATCATGCATGCCTGATTCTACCTACACAAACAGCAGGCAGGGCATCAAGTAATGGTAACTCAAATGAGGACAAAATGTGAGCTGTGGCTTGAAATATTTCCCGGGCAGCCTGCAGAGAAGCCCCAGCCACTTACAGACATCTGCTTTAGCCCTGAAGCCAATGATGTTGTACCTACTTCTGACACTGTTGCATATACTCGATTAATTTCATTTTTATGCACTTTTAAAAAATTATTCTAAGATTCCCAATACTTTTCTTGCAGATAATTAAACAGCTTACAAATCTTGTCTAATAAAACACCTGTATCAGGTTTTGCACCTATTCTTTTTAAGTTCCTATTAATCTTAGAAAATGAAATATATTTCAATAGCCATTCTGTTGTTAATGCAAATAGATAATGTTTAAGGGAGCTGGGGCACCCCAGCAAATCTCCTTTTGTTCTTTTCTTGCTTGCATTTTGTTAATTTTTGAGTGCTGCTTGTGAAGCCTGGAAAGCAGTAAAGTCTTTTAAAAGCATGAAATAAATTCTGTTCAGTGAGTGGGTAATTGTTCAAGGTCATCTGTTCGTTGTCTTTGTCTTGATTGTTTGAATTAGTAGCTAATAATTGGGCGGAACTGTGAATGAATTATTATCCATAGGGCATATTTTGGGGAGTGTCAGGAAATATTACAGGGTAATTAAGGTTATCCAATAGCAAGGCTGTGCTACCAGCAGATGTCTAGTAATTACTATGTTTTAAAAGTGTGGGGATTAAACTAAGATTATAGCTTTTATATTGTCTGTCTTTACAAGTCATATTTGGAATTTATTCAGTTTATTCTGCTGCCCTTTTCCTTTTGTTCTGATTCTGTCACTTAAATTCCAACTTAAACACAGGCCTTTCCTGGTGAATTAAAATAAACATCAGCAGATGGTATGCAGTGCATGTGTATACAAAATAGCAGTGTGATTATTGAATACTATAGGATAACTACAATGATAACTACTTACTGGTTCTATTTGTTAACAAGTTCTGATTCTGTTCTAGGACTGTTTAGATCCTGAAATTATTATGAGATGTTGGAAATATTTTTTCAACAGCAAGCTAGCGTTCAACTGGAGAGCTCATTTGTTGGATTTAATCTAATATGTTGCGATGACCATCTTTAGGCTAAACCATAAGCGTCAAGTTCAAAGTTCTGCTGGTATTACTGACCCTAAGCTGGCTTAGTGCTACCAGAGGCCAGGGAAGGGGAAGCATTTGTTCAGTCCCTGGTCAAGCAAATTTGATTTTAGCAGATGGACAGAAGGGAGATAATGTAATGGACAAGTATCTGCGGCATCTGGAATGTCTGGATTTAGCACAGTTGGCTCGCAGTGGGTTGGGGGGATTGCACAGAAGCTGCCTGTGCAAAAAGCGAGCCTCAGAGGTAACGGGAAACCTCACAGTAGGAAAGGTAATGACTTGGGAGAAAGTGCCTGTATGTTGAGGTTTTACAGCAATAAAAGGGAAAAGGTTCCCACCTGAAAAATGGAGGAGAGGTACTAAACACTATTAACAGCAAATAGGAATATGGACAGCAGTGAGTGAAGTGAAGGCTTTTGAGCAAGAGACCATGTGCTTTCTGGTGCCTCTTGCTAACAGCTGTGTTTTTTTTTGTTGTTGTTTTTGTTGTTTCCCATTAGCAATCATTTAAAAAAAAAAAAAAAAAGAGTTTGCTTTGCAAACTGTAGGTATTGTTCTTAAGTCAAACTTTGTTGTAAAGAATTTTGATCCTGCTTTTTCACTTCTTTGCACCCTTTTTCATCTGACTGACATTAAGCATAGTAAATTATTCATTTATTTACGTTGCAAACTGCTGGCAATGCAGGAGGTGATTATGCAGAAATACTGCAACTTTGAAAGTCTGGCTTCTGTGTGAGTGACTGTTACTGGCATGTGGCTGACTGGCTAGCAGCAGGTGAATTAGCCTATGGGAAGTGCTGCTAGTTATCATGGTTCAAGCCCCAGCTCACTCTAGCTGGCTTCTATAGCCATTTTATGCCAATCACTGTGACACCAATTAATGCACATTCTGTAATTTCAGAACTTTTTAGCCTAAGTAGGAGGAGTTCATTAACACTGCATCGGCAACTTCTTTGCCTTCAAAATAAGTGTGGTAGATGTTATGTGTTTACGATTAAAGTGCACTAGTTTTAAAATAATAATTATGTATTTGCATGCTTGAACAAAGAAGAGGGACTAACCTTCAGTAACCTCACACATCAACATGGGTAGTTGGCTTACTGTGGACATGTAGTACTAGGATGAAACTTTGTGATGTTACACCTCTATCAGACATAATGTGTATGAATCGCCTTAATTGCATGTGAGATTTTATTCAAGTCAAAGTAATTCTGAATGATTTAAATTACAGACCACCTTAAGTTTTTTATTGACTAAAACCTCATGTAAATTTCATTTGAAGAATTCATATCAAACTTAAAGTATGCTAAGAATCAAAGTTAAAACTTTTTATATTGAAAAATTGATTGTAATAAAAAATATTTCTTCAATTTTCATACCAACAGATTTATGACTGTCAATGTGTTAGGCCATACTGGAATTAACTCTTTATTTCTGATGTAGAAGAAAAACTGACATCAAAGGCAAGAAATGGGGAGGGGCAAAAACAGTAGGCAAAACATTTGGATTTAGTGCAATTAATGATAAAGGTCAAATATGAGACATCTGTGAATGGGTCTGTTTGCAGTTACTCTGAATTTCAGTCTATATTCATGCATTTATGTTGCAACAGGGTTTTTCTGTTTAGATTTCCTGAGTTTTAAAAATGCAGGCCCCTCATTACATCAATTAAGAACTTCAATAGCTATTAGGCCCTCCAGTGAAATTCTGTAATGCCTTTCGTTTGTATTCCAAGTCATTGATTTCCATTCATTAACATGATAACTGGTAAAAGTTGATGTAAAATGCTCCTCGCTCTATAAAAGACATCAATCTTTCTTGGTTCTCCAGTTACTACCATACAAATGTCTGAGCTGGAGCCTGTTTAAACTTAATGACAGTATTTTTACTGACCTCACTGTGCTTTGGATCAAAATGGAAAACTACTCAACTTCTCTTTTGGTGAGTTATGAGTTTTATTAAAAGAAGAAAGAAAGGAAAAAAGAAAGAAAAAACGTAAGGTTGGCATTTTCTTTGATGAATTTAGTTATGAATACAGTAGTGAGGACAGAAAAAGTTCAAACACCTCATGTGACCTTTTGAACTGTAAATTATCAGCAATTGAATTAGGAAAAAACATTGTCGTTTTTTCATAGTTGGAAAAGATCTTAATGGAAAAGCTGCTATTTTACCCTAAAGCTTTTCTTTCACTTCACTTTGTAATGATGATCATGTTTTCCTATGCCAACTGAGTTTGACATTGCTGCAATAAAGCTTCCAATGAAGTCTCAATACTACCAGATATAACCAAAGGCAGTGAGCACACAGAGCACTGCGCTGCTCCCTTCTGTGCTAATAGCCACCTCAGTTACTCCAAAGAAAAGCAGCCTCAAGTTCAGGATCTTCTCTTATACATGACAGTGGATAAAATAAGAACACCGTGGTTACAGGATAAATAATAGAGCAGCTAACTTGTGAGACCTAGACAGTGTCAGTAAGGGTAGAAAACACAACCTCAGTCGTAGTCTCCTTTTAGGACTTTTGCAGATTTTCACAACTTTAATCAACATGTGGCAAAGCCACAGTTTTTCATGCTTTTGGAAAATTGTGTGCTTGTCTAAAACAGGGAACCTCCCACACTAAAGGTGATGTTCAGTAACCTTTAACAAATTTGAGAAATACGAGAGTCCTCCCTTGTGATGAGACATCTGGTTGACACTTCAGAAATTGACCAACAGATTGAAACAGGCTCAGAAGTAAAAGGCAGGTGAATTAGTGAGGTATGATAAGGACCGTGGAGAACATAACTGTTTTTATATGTGTGCATATATTTTATTGGCACAAGACATCTTGATTTTCATGTTAATGCTGCTATGCTGAGGAACTTTGAGCTTTTACTGCCCTTTTATCCACAAAAAAAAAAAAATAGAGCACTGAAAGGAGATATGCAGAATTCATTCTTTGTCTTACGATTTAAAGAATTGTAACGATTTGAGCCCCATCATAATGCTTGAGCCTCATTGCAGTGAATGGTCAATATAAAACAGATGTAAAATATAAAGTTCAGAAATTAAGGGCTCTAGTAGACAAAAATTACTTGTGAATATTACTATTTTTGCAGCGTTTATCAGAATTAGAAAATGGGAGAACTTTGAACACTTTGTTTTACTCTTAATCCTTGGGAAAAAAAATGTATTTTAAACCTATATTTTTGGGTTGATGATGACTAATTACTTTGATTTAAACCTTAAGTATTTCAAGAATCGTCTTGACGGACTTAAAATTTCTACGCAGGGTAATTAGTGAAATAGAATCTGTGCTTAGCTTTGGAAATAGATAGGATTGCTCACATAGTTGAAGCTAAATGTGTTGGTGTAGTTGTGTGATCAGAGATAGGAACGCTGTGGTGAAGCCCTTAGCTTGGCAGGCTGTTCAGGACTGCATATGAAACCCTTCATGGTGAGCACATCTCCTAGATGAACACATGCAGGCAGGCCATCCCTTGGGAAGCCCAGCCCACTCCCCTGCAGATGCCCATGTAGGTGGCTGCTGCCCTGCTGGTGTCCTAAGGGCCTGAGAACTGGTGAGAAGGTTGAGCAGAGGCATCCAGAGTTCACTGTAGAGGAAAACGTGGTAGAACAGCTGATTTGCTGCAAGAAAATAGTGACCTATTTGGAAAAGTAGAAATGTTCTTTCTTCTGGCTTTCAAAAGGCATTCTTACTTTGACACTGACCCTAATCAACATACAGGCTAGCTAATTTGCAAATGGAATTAAGTATTTTATTAAGGTTTGCCCTAAGTCTATCTTTATTTAAGTTTCTGATTACTCAGATGAGAAATCTGCTTTTCACACAATTCCATTCTGGATTTCAGTGTGGAATCTGAGGCTGTAATGACTTCTTTGTGATCACAATTGTGAAAACTGCGCAGCATATGTGGCAATCCCTCATCTGACTCCAAAACCATGAGAACTCCAAGGCAAAACATCATGGTGTGAAAGCCTGTAACTTTAACTGCTTTTACTTTCAACACCTCTCAGTTTAGTAAATCTAAAATCTGAGGTATATTAAGCATTCTTGTGGACATTTGTTTTTTATCAATCAAGAATGCATGCTCCAACATAAAATCTTGAAAGTAGGGGAAATAGTTGACTGCAGTTTCTTCAAATCCCTTTCCTACTTTTCCATATATCTTTAAAAGCCTCCAGCATAAAGACTGCTTTCTTCTGTAATTGTTAGAGCTGAAGAAAGAAATAATTTGGCGTTTATTTTTGATCTTGCAATATCCTCATCTGACTCTGGCTTTAACAAGAAGGATGGCTGGTGTTTATTTTCAACATGTTAAATCAAAAAGGAAATACAAGTGGTCACTTCTTGAAACATGATTTGCTGAACTCTTAAAAGAAAAGGGTAATTTAAAAGGGTATCCTGTGACAGGAAATGACAAGGTACCTTCACTAGGGCAGAGGCTGGGCTGCGGTGCTTGGAGCAGTATACGGCTGTTGACTTAGGAAAGAGATGCTTGCACAGGAAAAACAATACTTTGTTTAAGTCACCAGACAGTCTGAGGATTTGGGGAGGAGTTTGGGAGGGTTTGAGGGCTTACACTAAAAAAGCCAGAGTCATCAGGCTTTAAAATAGCATGTGTGGCCTTGTTCAGTGAAAATAAGGAGCCGCGTCTATAAAAAGCCAAGTAAACTACTGGTTGACTGCCTCTTTTATGCTGTACGCATCTTTGAAGGTTAAATTTGTTATTTTAGAAAAGCGTATGGTAAGTTTGAGAAGAAAACTCCTGTTGTTTTTGCACTAGTTTTTTATTATGTGAAATGAAAAGCCCTCTTGCACTGAAGAAGTGAAAATCTTCACCTCTAATGTGTAGTTATATGAATGAACACAACTGTGCTACCTTTCAAAGTATCGTTAATAATATTGAGAATTTAACATTTAATTGCATTTTGTAATGTGACAGTTACATTTGTGTGACTATAAAAAGGAACTTCAACATGTGACAAAGGTGTAAAGATCTAATTTCTCCATTACAGATCTGTCTAGTAAAAATTTTTCATTCATATGTTGTTGGAAGCACATCTGATACTGTTTTTGCTCAGCCCGACTCTGCTAAGTTATTTCAGAGAGTATAGAATACATAAGAATATATAAGAGCTTTAGCTCTTTCAGACTTTCTTCTCTTACTGACCTGTCTGGAAACTGGTTGTCCTTGGGAGTACATCTCTTTAGATTCTTTGGACATTTCAGCTGTTCATTTAGACCTCTGATGAATTCTCACAACTAGGAGTATTGATCTTTGTTCCATAAGCCATGCATTGTTTACTTTTGTCTTCTTTCAGAAAGGGCACCAAATTTCAGGGATAAAATTATTTTGTGCATATAAGATTATTTTGTGTTTAAAATCACTAATGATTATTGCAGGTCCATGAAACGTGACATTCCTATGGGGTTTCCCCCTTTTCATACTTCTGTACCTTTCTCAAACATAGAAAACATGATAATGATGTGGGTTCCTGGGTTTTATGGTTTTCTTCCCTTCTCAGTACTGTGCACTTACTATCCTTCCTCCCTTTAAATGTTATCCTTGCTACTTTCTGATGTCTAGAAGATGATTTGCTAACCTAATATGGTGGGAGCAACAGAGTTTTTTGGGAGCAGTATCTTGTCTGTCTGAATCTAATCATAAGAAGTTCTGTGCAAGTAGTTAGTGTGTGCTGTTGAAATTAGGATGGTCAGCTATGGTACATGAGGATGTTTCTGTTCTTCCAGTGGATAAGTACTCCTATTGCAAATGTCAGTGCCTGAATACTTTCTCTGAATAGTTCCACGTGTGCCTTTGAACTTGCTTTCCATGATCATTTGCAGTCACAGAGCTTGTAGGCATTTTCGTGGAATGAGTGCCAAGGGGACAGTCTAGGAAGATTAAAAAGAAGAAACCCACACCCAAGCATACAATTATTGAGAACATTCCACTCAATTCTTTCCTCTTAAGCATTCACATCTAAAGTGAATATTTGAAAAGAGTGATGAAAATTAATTTCTGGAGTTAGCACTCTTATATGTACTATTTGTTTCTCTTTTCACCTACATAATTTTATAGCCACAACATAAGGCATTCAGGTGGCCTAGCTTTTCCAGCTTCTTTGTGAAGTTTAGTACTTTAGTTCTTTCACAAATTGGAAGTTTTACTCATTTATCTTGTCTTTTCTGCTAAAATATTTTAAATCATAGTATGGTCATAATATATTCTTATTATATTACTTTGCATTTATACTTTAAAGAAAAGCAACATTTTTTAAAATCTTGTTGAAATGAATATAAAATAATTTTTAAAACATGCTCACCTGAAGAATGTAGTTGGAAGAGGAAGAGGATGGTATAAAAATGAAATGAGAGACACTTTTGGAGGTTGAGGTGCTGGGAATTTCCACACTACTGAGTTTGCTTCATGCGATTGTGTTTGGTTGGTACAGTGTGTTAACCTGAGCAGTTCTCATCTCAAGGAAATGTATGTCTGGTGATCGTGGCCCTGACCATGCGTGGGCAGAAGTCCCAGAGCTGGGGAGGCAGAGCAGGAGCTGCCCCAAAGAAGAGAAAAATGTCCTAACGCATTCCTTATGAGGGTAGGTTAGAAAACTGCTGAGAAATGCTGAATTGCAGTAGTTTGTGCTTTGTATTTGGGTACCAGGACATAAAATGACTATGCACTGCTGAATGCATCAGGCCAATAGGAGAACATAATCCAGAATTTAATAGAAGCAGCAGATGATCTGGGCCATCTGTCTCTGTACAGTTTCTCAAGAATAAAATGGAATATTTTATTTTCTCTTCCAAATGATCTGTAATAGCCTTTTTCTGCCTTTTCCTCCTGGTATTAAAGAAGGAAAGAAGATTTTAGAGATCAATGAGCTAATAAGCCTTCAATTATTGGAAGCTAGCATCTTAATAGCCACTGCTGGAGACAGGCCTGATACCACAACGCTTTGCCTTACTCCAGTACAGTCATTTTACCTGCTTAAAAACAGACAGGCCCACACAGAAGTGAGATGTCAGGAAAGTTGTTTTCCCAGTGTAAGGCTGGAAGGGATCTTCCAGTTTGTAACATTTAGCCAGACACTGCTCCATATGTAAAAGGCTGTGAGAAGTCAAATTCTGTAATAGCTGAATATCAGTACAAGTTATCTCTGGGGGGTTTCTCACAGCGGGACAGAAAGCTGAAGATGAGGAAAAGGTGATGACTTCACCAAGTTGTCAGTGGAGATTTCTACTGCAGGGCAGAGCACACAGAGCGAATGAGAGAAATAGCCAAAACCCTACCACCAAAACCCAGAAAACCCTCTAGATTTCAGTAAAAGATGTAGAAAGCTTTCTACCCTCCTAGAAGTCATTCCCCAGCACTGAAAATGCTGAAGCAGGGCAGTATGTATTACATTGGCTCTTTTGGCCAGCGTCTTTTGTTTCAGGAGGCTGGGTGAGGCCTGCCAGTCCCTCTGCTTGTATGGTTCCACACATTTTATGGCTCTGTGCACTAAACCAGTCAGCCCATACAGCTGGAGCACAAGAAGTGCTGCTTCTTGCCTGCCGAGGTGGGGAAGTCCCACAAGGTGGGAAGTGACAGACTTTGCTCTGAGAGCACACCAGAGAGAAAAAAAAACAGGCTGCTACCCAACTGTGCCAAGGCAAGGTCTGGAGGATGTGATGTGTCAGCCAGGAGGATTAAGGTGACAGAAAGGTACCCAGATGTGGCAGACCAGTGGGGAGTTCTCTGTTAGGACTGGGTAATATGAGAAAACAGCCTGGTATGTGTTAGACAAGGTGGAATCCATGGTTCACCAAATGTGATTTAAAAACGGTGAATCATAGGCAGTGTGTGCATTTTGACATTTTAGCACTTACAAATATTATTCTTACCTTGCAAGACACAAACTTTGTTTTATTGTAACACCAGAGGGTCCTTTCTGGCTTTATGATCTGCCTTACAGACTCGATAAGCTCTCCCTCAAGACCATGTAAGATGATATTAGCCAACAGTGATAACATCAAAGGTGCTTTATTGAGTATGATCAAGGAACCTCTAATGTCAATACAAGGGGCGTTCATTTTGCAGCTGGTTGGCAGCCAGCCAGTTGCCGTGCCGGTATGGAGCTCCTTAATGTTGAAGTGGCTTTAAAAGGGTGGTGAAAAAGATTGATGGAAGGCCTACAGCTCTTGACTGCAGGAAAGGGATTGCTTGTATAGTAAAAAGGTAATATTTTCGGTTTATGTTTAAAAGAAGAGGGGGAAAGGTAAGAAAAAGGAAGGGAAGAAAAGCGACTATGTATTTTGTCAGCTGTGTGTGCCAACCTGGTGACCAGTGAGAATTAGTGAAATGTTACCGGAAGCCTCTTGTCTGCCAAAGTTGAATAAACTGAAGTACCAAAGCTGATGTAAAATATGCAGCAAAATAGCAGAAACTCTTGTGACCCTCCTTTATGCCATCTGAATCCTTCTTGCGGCAGGCAGCAATGCGAGACATTTCAGTCCTGACTTGATTCATGCAGTGTGTCCTGAAAGTAGCAGCTGCCAGCACCAATGATCAAAGGTTGAATTCCTCAACTGTAAATCACGCACCTTTAATTATGAGTTGTTTTGTAATTTTACACATATATCCTAGCAGAGACAACACTTGTGACACCTATGAGCCACTGTACCTTGGGCAGCTGCACACTGTGCAGCCTGGTCCCATTTGGACAAATCACCTTAAAAGCACAGTGCTGGTGTCAGGCATCTTCTAGTGGTGTTGGAGGTATGGAGCTGTCTGCCCTGTTTTAGTGAAACAACTGCAAGACAAGCAGTAAAGTTTTCTCTCTGCCATGAGATTTTGGAAAAGTGCTACATCCGACAGGCTATCAGCCATCGTCAGGCAGATCAGAAACAGATGCAGGCATAAAACATTTACAGTATGGACAGATTAGTTCTACTTTTGTGTGAATTGGTGCTATTCACGTTACTGTATTTTCTCCTTGGATTATGCATGTTAATTTTTTACTTTCAAAAAATGTCTGCATCTCGGTCTCTGCTAATGCTTTCTCACCTATACAAAGGAAAGCATGTGAACTGCAAAATGCAGCCTTCCCTGTACCCCACTTTCTCAGTCCAAAACCAGAAAAAAAAAAACAGTTAAGACTTTAAGCTACCCCTAAGTGAATAAAATAAGACTCCATTGGTTTGGCATATTTTCAGCTGATGCTATTGTTAGCCATGAAAGCAGGGATAAATTGTGCATAACAGTGCAAGGAAACAGTGAATGAGGCCTGAAAGAAGAATGGGTGAAAGCTCCTCGTTTGTTCACGGTTGCTGGCACAGAAGTGAGAAAAGTTTCATTTACATTCCCGTAATCTTAATGGTTTTGTACAAATATTAGTTACAAAATCTACACTCTATCTTAGTGTTGCAGAATGAGTTTATACAAAGTCTGGAAATGCAGAACGAAAGTTTACAGAGCACCTTGTGGCACATCATTAGAGAGCTGGAGTGAGGAAAGGGTGTTTGTTTCCATGTACATTCATGGAAGGAAGGACAAAACATAGTGGTTGATGCACTGGTTTTCACACGGACAAATTTATGTATATCTGTGCACGAGAAATTTCCAGACAGCCCCTTGGCCCTGCATATAAACAAGTGATCAAATACTTCAGATCTGATACAGGCACGTATTTACTTGCAGTGTGGAATAGGCGTGCTGGAGCCTGATTTTTGTTTCATTACAACTCTATGAATTCTTCAGTGAAAATACACCTTGTTTCTAATTTTAGTGCTCTACAGGTACATTGTTCTAAAAATGAAACTAAAATGTATAAACTGGCTGTTACTTTGCAAGTCTAGTTTCATGCACAGTTTAATTAAAATTGTGGTAATTTCTAGAGTTTTGCAAGAAACAGCATCTACTTTTTTTTTTTCAAATCAGAAAATGTCCTCAG
This sequence comes from Lagopus muta, assembly GCF_023343835.1. Lineage (NCBI taxonomy): Eukaryota > Metazoa > Chordata > Aves > Galliformes > Phasianidae > Lagopus > Lagopus muta. The sequence continues at coordinate 20,732,679 of NC_064437.1, read as the reverse complement.
TAACTGAAAAAAAAAAAAAATCAAGATAAAATTTCTTATTAAAGCAAAACATTTAAATAAATTCCTAGAGTCTAAAATTTAAACTTAAAATTGAATTTTAACTTAGATTGTAGCCTTCACTTTGTGTAGAAGTGTGAAACTGGAAAATATCAAAGAGGAAATTATTTTGTAGGGGGTTCTTGCTTGTTTTTGTTAAGTAGTAAATGCAGAAAATCAGATTCTGGCTTTAGAAAGATTCTGTATCAATTCTTCTAAACATAATCTTCTAAACACAATTCTTTTAAACATAAATGCATAAAAACAATAAAATATTTTGTGAGTTAGAAAACTGAATATATAGTTTTCTGATGCTTTAACAATTTGCAGTAACACAAATATGAGACTAGATCCTTGTCATCCTATGAAGTGCTAATTACATATTGGAAATACGTAGTAAAGCTATTTTTTCCTAAATTGGAAATAAGTAGTAAAGCTATTTTTCTAATAGATATAAGATGCATTTCTGATTATCACCTTCAGATTTTTTGCATTAAAATTTATAATGAAAGAAGTATTAGCCTGGCATTTCAGAATTTTACTTTGAAATACCCTCCTAAATAAATAAATAGGGGAAGTAAATACTGGCAGTGAGCTACTCCTGTACTGTCTGTTGCATCTTTTGTGCAGGAGATTCTGGGTACTATTCTTTGTCTCCTCCTGCTGTAACTTCTTCAGTCCTTTCTTACCAACTCCTTCACTTCGGTATCCAGCACACCTTCCTGAGTTGTAGCTGCCAAGCCCAAATAGTTCTCAGGCTGGAGACCATAAAACACTTTCTAAGATTTAAATTGTAAAGTTCCACTGGATTTGAACTGGTCGCCTAGCTTTCTATTTCTTTATAAATGTCATTCTCTACCTTTTCTGTACTCTAATAATAAGAAAGCTCTCACAGGAGTGGGGATTAATGGATTTGAATTCATGTCTCAGGGAGACAAACTGAATTTGTTGCTGATACATTGCTTTGAAAGTTTTGCTGCATTTGGCATACAAAAGAAATCTCAAAATAACAAAGTAATGTTTGTAACATAACAATGGCATTATTAATGTTATCATTCTGTTATTAATGTTATCATTAATGCATTTATATTTTTTTTATTGGAGGGAGAGGAGATGCTGACTGCACTGCTGAAGTGGTGGCACAAACATTTCACAATTGGTGACGGCGATAAAACCTGAGCTGCCATACTGATTAAAGAAGCATTTTTTCCTCTTGAGCTTGTAAGAGCTTGGAGATCTACCTTGGTAGTGCTTCTGGCTGACATGTTCCCTGTCACTGAGATGTGGGGTGCACACATGATTTAGGTTGGGAGCACCAAGCTGTTCGGATGTAGATTTGAGGCTCAGATGATTCCATGCAAACCCCTTTCATTCATTTTGCTGCTTTCCTCACTAGTGCCTCAGCACTGACCCTTCTGATAAGAATTTCTTTTTAATCTAAATTTAATTGACCTCTGTGTGATTAATTTGACTGAGTAGAAAACTCTAGTTGTGAGCAGCCTTCTGCTTTCCACTAGAAAAAAAGTTATATTAAAGAAAGTATTTTGATGTTTCTTTTTTTAAATTTTTTCCCTTGGGTTGCAGACAGGATTCCTACTACCCAGTAAGGACTTCTTTAGAACTTTTTGATATAGAAGTCCTTACAGCCTACCTAACATTCTCTTAGCACTGGCAACAGTCTGTGCTTTATCAGACCAGAGAATGCTAGCAATGGTTTTGCATCATATTCCTTTTTTTGAATTAGCTATTGAGTGATTGTACAAATAAGGACATTTGTGTGATGTTTTGTCACCACTCTCAGGCTGTATGTTTTGATTTAAATAGAACCATTTACTTCTCATTTGGGACAGGGGCAATATTTAGCATTCTTACAGAAATGTGTAGGTTTTGTTAGCAGCAGACCTAAAAACAGGTGATAGTTTTGAATTATATAATCACCTTTTTTTTTTTTGAAAGTAATTTGGGGATTGGTGAAACACTGGTGCATATGAGCAGTTACCTGTCTTCTGCTGCACCTGCTCTTTTCTTTACAACAAATAAGTAAACTAGCTGTGAATGACAGCAAGTCTAAAGTTTTTGTAGTAATTTAGATTATGTCAGTATTAAAATACACTAGTTGCTGGTCTGATAAAATATCTTGCTACTCCCTAAGGAAACACCATGTAGTTAAAAATTTTACTGTGTTTTTTAATAAATGTGTGGGCATAGACGTGTATCCCAGTAAGATTAAAACATACCCTTGTTTATGCAGTGTGAGTTAAATTGGAATCCTCTGGAAAATGAAGCCAACCTTAAAGTTCCCAGAAGTGTCAGCATATATCTATCAATATGCAGTGGCTCTTGAAAAACATAGTGTGCTTTTTTTCTTTTAAGAATGTTTTACATTTTCATTGAAAGAAAGATGGTATAATTCATAACAGTGTGCTTTGCATATTAACTATTTATGTTCTAACAGTTTGATTGAGCAGAGGAAGGCCAGTTATTTTTTCCTGTAATGAAGTTTTCAGTAATGACCATCTCAGACTTGAATGGGAAAGAGCTTATACTGGTCGATTTGGTCACGTTTAGGAGTATTTTGGCCTCCTTTCTGAAGACAAGAATTATGCACCTAATTTTAAGTTCTTTAAGATATTATCTCATTTAACAGCCTGGTGTGCAGATACTTGTAAACCTTCTCCCAAACGAATCTTTTTTTTTCGGAAAGGTGGAAGTGGTGAGGAACCGTTAAACCAGTGGTTAAGAAGGTAGGTGTCTGTGGGTATTGATGAGAAATTGTCGTTAGAGGAAAGCTGCATCACCACACAGGAAGAAGCATAAAGCTCTTGAAAGCATTTTCTCCAGCTGTTGCGGAAGAACAATTTACACAGTAGAACTTGAAAGCCACAGATCTTCTACCTCATTTCTAGCTGAGAGAGTCCTTCCAGAAAAAGGACTGATTAGCTGCACTCATTTAACAGCTTTCAAAAAGGCTCTGAGTTTTCACAGAATGGATGAGTTTAACTGTGGGGAAACCATAAATTGTGAATGTGTAATCAAATTTATACAGAATGGTTTTTAGACTTTGCAATGAAAATCACAAAATGTGAAAGAAATTTAAACAGTGGATCTGTGATTTTTGAACCAAATGCAGCTTCATAATTTATTATCAACCTGTTTGCCATTGAATAACAGCCTGCAAAACTTCTACAAAAATGACATGTAAAGTCATTTATGACTGTAAGTAACTTCCCTTCACCCAGTCATATGATTTCTTTACTCTCACAGCTATTACATTTTGACTTAAAGACTGGGCAAAATTTCCTTCTGACTTATCAAAGTCATTCAGTTATCTTCAAGGGCTGTGAGCTGATAGCTCCAAGTTCCTCTTTCCTTCCTTTGCTCCCCCAAGTCTATCTCACAAACTAGAAAGAATACTTTTCCCATAAAACTGTCCAGTGTTCTGCCTTTAAGTTAACGTTAACAGTTATTTTACATGACACATAGCTATTCCGCTACTAAAGATTGCCCACTAGCACCCTTAGAGTAAATATTTGCAACTTGCCTGTTTTGTCTCCAAATACATACATCAAAGAAAAGTATTTTCCACTTTTTTCCTTTCAGAGAAGGTTTGAGGGAAGCAATATGATAGTTTGTAAGAGTAGTACATGGCTCACTTAAATGATGCTCCATTTATAGTCCTATTTCTGTTTTTGACCTGTTACATCATCAGAAGCAAGATTTTTCATCTCTGCTTGTGCGCTTTCTGAGATGAGTGGTCTTTTTTTTTTTCTCTATAGATTTTGAAGCAGCGTTTAGTAAATTGTGTGTTATGCAGTGAACACTCGTTTGTGTACTTGTGATGGTGTAGCCTAGCAGGCCTGTCCTTTTTCAGTATTTAAAACATTGGATTTTTTTTTCCATTGGCAACTTAGAATGATGTTATTCTACAAAGATCAGGCTGATTGCCTCTCACCCCCACATAGAAGCCTTGTCCGTACTTTATGGAGAGACTTAGATGATGTTGTCTCTCAGGCATGGTGAGACCACCTCCTCTGTGATGCCACCAGAACACTGCTGCTCTTGACGTGACAAATTTGTCGAGACATTCTGAAGCAACCATACAGTGCAACCTCCCCCCAGAAGCTGGTTAACTATACTTTAAGATTGATAGCAGACTTAATTTTTTTTTTTTTCATGCTTATTTTACTGACGAACTTCAAATTTCTCTATGCATTGTGTATTTCCATAACTTAATACTTTTACTCACTAGTTTATAATATTTGGCACTGAGATTATTGTAGCATCCTGTATTTATGCAAGCTTCTAATTTCCTAGGTATAGAGTTACCTGGGCGTACTGTACAAAATTTGTGTACTAGGTGTAACCTGAATAATTTGAAATGCTAAATGATGACAAGGTAGAGAGAGAGACCTGCATATCGAAAGGTGCCAAGTCACAGGCTGAACCACAGTCAGATGTGGAGCCTAACTGAGAAAGGGAAATCTAAGTATGCTAGACATGATCATTTTGACTATCCATGGTACTAGCCATAATCAGGATCTGAAGACAATTATCAGCGGGAGCCTTAAGAGAAATTTGCTTTGCAAATAATCTATAATTTAACTATTGATTACTTTGCATGTTCCAAACTATGGCTTGGAATGCACATGCAGCTTGTATACAGTATTGCTGTTCCAGTGATATTACTCTAGGAGGAAAGAAAAAGAATGATGCAATGATTCAGAAAAAAATCTCCTGTAGGCTGATAGTGATTAAAAAAAAAAAAAAAAAAAAAAAAAAAAAACTATTTCTATTGTTCTGATCCTCTGATCCTCTTGGGATCAGAGTATTTCAACTCTAAAAATTTGTAGCCTCATTGAAAACCATGAGGATTTGAATTTTGTTTTTTTTTTTATTTTTTATTTTTGTTATTTAGTTTCACTAATTACTGCAGAACAATGTATTTAAAAAATAAAAATAAAAATAATTTACACTTCTGGTAGAAGTCCAGAAGATATATGGTCTGAAACATGGGAAACAAGCTACAACTCTCTTCTGTGCCATGGAAACCTGTGTCATTTTGAGCAAATTGTTTAGTATTTCTGTTCCTCACGTCTACACTATTAAAAGGAAAATTGTAGAATTTCCCCAGCTGGAAGTAACACCTTATGAAGGTTGCCTTGTTTGCCAGACACCCTCTCTCCCCTTATTGTATCAGTATTATAACTTTGGACTAGGGAGCCTTGACAAGAGGGTACGTCAAGTGTTACTTCTGTTCCAGAAGGGCTGTTTGGGCAGTGCTTTGGTGGCAATGAGCTGCTGTGATGTTAGTATTTCCAATCCTGTAAGACAACCACTAAAAGAAAACAAGGACAAACATTTTCCCCACTTACTTTCACAGTGAGGGTAGGGCTAATGATGTTACCCTTCTGTGTCTGTGTACCTCATACATGACTGCAATTATACACTAGGAATGTACATTCTTATAAGAGCGGATAGTATCTGTCCATAATTCATCCAGCCTATGAAAACCAAAAAACTTCTGACACTCTTCCAAGAATAATGACCTGTTCACCAATAAAAACTTATTCAGGATGCAGTTACCAGACAGAATTCAACATTTTTTGTTAAGAGAAGCTATTTGAGCAAGGGCAGCTACTACATGCTATAACATTTTGAAAACAAATTGATGGATTCTTCTCACATCTGAAGCAGACACTAATGGAAACTCTTCTGAATGTGCTGAAACCATTTGAACAAGTCACTAGAGAGCTAAGTGCTGAAACAGCACTCTTAAGCCAAATTATACCACCAGTTCTTATTTTGTGATTATTGATGCATGTCTTTTTCCTACCCACCACCCCCACGGCCATCCAAAGAGAAATCTTATTTGCCAAAATATTTAGGGAAGAGAAATGCTACAGCAAATACTATTTAAACCATTTTTCAGATTTAGAAAAAAGTCACCCACTTTTATGGAATCTTGCTTCTAAATTCCTTTATTTGAAAAGTGGAAAGTTTTCTTCAGAAAGGTAACAAGACTGTTAAATGACCAAAGACATCTGAGGACTTGTGGAATATTTGTATTCCTTTAGCTATCACTGTTTTTATAAGCTTTTGGAAACACTGTTCAGGGGAGATGTACAAAAAAAAAGTACTTGTTAAAGCAAGCAAGAAGAGTTACAGACTGTTACTGTCCTTTGCCTTTGCTGACTTATTGATCCCAACTTAAAGAAAAAATCTGATACTCTCGTCTGCTGAGATTTCAAATAACTATCTGGCTAACCAATATGATAATTAAGTGTCTTGAATTCCATCCCACTAATTTGTCATTTAAAACAAGGACATCACATTGGAGTCGAAGGCATTTTTTGTTTTTTAATTTTATTTTTTTAATTCCATGCGACTCCTGTTTAAATTCCAAAGTCTGAGTATCTAGGCCATCAGGAAGATTACTGAAATTGAAGTGTTAATATTCATTTGTTAAAGACACTTCAGATAGCATTAAGAAGCTGGTTAGTTAGTCACTAAACTGAAAAAGTAACGTAATGCCTGCTTCAGAAAAGAGCATATTTTCTAATTCACTGAATAGATGGGATGGATCTTTTTTTTCATAGATTGTTGGAAACAGTTCTTAAACTGCTTGCATGGTACGATTTGTACTGAGATTGATCCCTGCTCACACTTGGGTCAGTTGGGAATGGGGAAGAATAATGGGTGTTGAGTACTGGAAAGTACATACCCCTCTCTAAACTTTGGAGCATTTCAGTACGAAGAGTGATGTTTTGAAGGTCTGAATTAATTTTACTGAATAATGGTGAACATGTAATTACTGGGGACCAAAAGTTCAGCTTTGTGTTCTCGTAAGCCTGCAACACGAGGCTGAGGCCTGTTTCACCAGTGTTGATTCTCTTACACAAATCTCTTTGACCACATTACGAATTGTTCCTTATGGTACTCCAGTGAAGCATCTGCACAGCCAGTAGGCAACTAAGAAGTGCTGGAGTTCACCAATAATTCTAATTTTGATGTAACTTAAAATGGAAATAAGAGAGAGAAAGAACAGAGGAACCCAGAAAAATCAGGTATTTGGTTTAATTTCATGCATGGTGACGTGGATTTTTCAAGCTCTGATTTGCAGAAAATGTGAACCACTTCTCTTAATCTTCTTGTATTTTCAATTGATTGTGAAAGGTCTATTTTATTTATATGTCTAAGGAAAACAAGTTAAGGAGCATCAAAAAAAGCTCTAAATCTGTTAATTCCTGGTTTCTTGCCAGCTGTAATCAATTGGACCTATGGAGGGAAAAAAAGATGCTGTATGTAGTTCTCTTGTTTCCTTTTCTTTCTTGACTAGAATACATAATTGCTTAATGATATCTGTTTCAAATTGACATTCTAATTAGGAATGTCTATTATTTACTTCAGCCTGTTGTGGATTTTTGTTTGTTTTTGTTTTGGTGTTGTTTTTAAGAAGCATGTATCAACTGTTTTATGACTATTTTGGAAAGAATTGTATTTTATTCAGAGCTGCACTGAGGGAGAAGCGGTCCAAAGATAAACCCAGTTTGCGGTCTGAAAGAAAAATATAGAAAGCTATCAGTACAGATTCATTAATAAAGGTAAATATTTTTTCATGTGGATGGAAATCCATATAGTAAGAAAAGGCATGAAAATCTCATATAGTACAACAGAGGAGTAGATAGGGTAAAATAAAGTTAAAAATTGTCAATGGAAGAGTCAAATATTTAACCTTCTACATAATAATTGAAGGCCCAAATGAAAGGTATCTAAAGAGTCAACTACTTCTGCAGCCCAATAAATAATTAAGGTCAAAAGAAGCGAGGATCTCACTGCTTGACTCTCAACAAATGAGAACAGTGGTCTCACTTGGCAGTGGATAAAAAGAGCAAGAAGCATGCCACCAGAAAAATAGCTGCACTTTTTACCAGTGCAGTGAGTATGCATCTCCGAATAAATGTCAACTCTGCAGTGTCTCTCAGAAGACAGAACAAAATTAGGATGCATTATCTGGGAGAAACACTATATTACAATTTGTATTGTAGTCCTAAACTGGATAATTGTCATTGAGGCCTTAATGGCCATTTTACTCTCTTGTGCAGCAGGTCTGGCATTTAACATCTTGAGATCTGCTCAATCTGTAATGTATGTGTTTTTCTTTTATTTCACTTGTGTGTATTGCATTTCCCTTTTTTGCAAGAGCTAGTACCAGCATGGTGATGTACTGTGATTAGACAAATGCAGAGTGATATAGCAACAGAAACAAAGTGGGACCTACAATAAAAAAAAAGAATGTATTGTTTTTATTTTCTGGTCCAAAATAGTGTTTCTCTTACAACTACAGAGTAGAAATTTCCCTAATGGGCAAGTTGAGTTTTTCCTAAAATAAGCTTTAGTAATTCAACTGATTTTTTAGAAAAATTTCTAGCAAAATTTGAAGCGATCTGACATGACAAACCTTCAGTATGTGTCTGTCTTCTGCCATGGGAATGCTGGGGAGGAAGGATTTCTCACAAAGTTTGGGATCGCTTAATTGTTTGTGGCTCTTTGTGTCTGGATCTATTTAAATTTAGCATTTTAAAGAAAAGGACTGAAGGACTCTTTCAAATAAAAGTATAATTTATTACATTCATTTATCAAAGTGGAATCAATATATATAATATATATAACTTGAAAAGCATTTCATGTAGAGATTTCATTTCCTTTTATTACTAGAGTATAAATATATCCCATAATATTTTCTTTTGTTACATGGAGTTAAACTACAGCAGAGTACAAAATAAATTGAAGTCCCTGTCATAACAATACAGTATAGACAAATCTAGCAGAATTGTTTGTCCAACACAATTTTCTTTCTAGTCAGAAACCCCCAACTGCTGTTATGAAACTGTCTTTTCTGGCAAAAGAAGTTCCCTTAATCAGGACTACATCCCCACAAGGGATTTTCTTTCATCTTCTCTGGTCATAAGGTTGTCTTACTGTGTAAAACTAGTTCAGTATGTTAAATTAAGACTCAGCTGAAAACTGATTGTGTAGCACAATGCCTCCTCCTAATGTGTTGTTTCCTTTTGCTAGAGACCCTGTTTTGAAATTAGTGAATATGGAAAGTACATTTGAATTGCATATAACTTGAAAAGAAAAATACAAAAAAAAAAAAAAGAGACTGTCTTTTCTAACAAACATCAAATTTTGTTTACATGGTTTAAACATTGCATTTGCATGAAGAATTCTGTATACCTCAGTGAGAATTTAAGGAAATCTGTTGTACGTATTAAAGCACGCTTACTGAAGGTGGGAAGCAATTACAGAAGTTATCTAAAACAAACCTTCTACTTGACCTAATCTACAGCATTCTTCAAGACTGTAAACACAAAATTCTCTTTTATGATAAGTCACGTATCAGATCTGAGAAGGGTGTTAAATTCTACTGTGTAATTAATATCAAATATATAGTTTCCATGCTGCTATTCTAAGTGGAACAGTAAGGAGATGAAGGTGGAGAGGGAAGAAGAAAAAAGGAATATCTTGATATCATACTGCATAAACTGAGTGAATGGTAAAGTTCATTTTCCAGTTTGACCAGAGTAACAAATGGTGTGGGGGCATGCTGGATGCTCCCCTGCAGCACTGCTTGAGAGAATGCACCTTGTCCATTGCTTGATGCCAATGAAACGTATAGGGAGGCAGAGAGGCAGCACCATCTTTGGAAGAAGGTGAAGTATTTAAGAGGAGAAATCTGTAACACTGACACATCTTCTCTCATCTTTTGCTTTTCAGGATTTACAAGTATCGAGGTAGGGTGTTGATTTTAGGCTTGTAGCGTTGATTTTAGCTTGGACAGATTAAGCTAGGCAGCTAGATCAAACTTTCATTTTCCCTGTATGGAAAATGAAGGGATGACCTGATTTGGCACGTCATGAAAAGGTCCAAATACAAGAGCTTTTGCTCAACCCTTTGCATAGATTCATCCAAAACCCATCCCTTTAGCTATGCACCAAGATAAAGATCATGTAGATGACGCTTATACATTGCTCAGGATCTCTCGCCTACCAGATACTAAAATTTTATGAGGCTTCAAAGATTTTAAAGGATGGAGTAACCTTTTCATTCTTTCCCTGAAAAAATGTGTTTTTTTCTATAAATTAAATGAAGATGGGCAGCGTGAACATTATTTTCTGCAAACTTTCTGCATCTAAATCGGAATTCCACAGCAGCCTATACTGTTATATAACAGAGGTGACCTCTGCTGAAAGAATGATACATAAACTGTATGTTGTCTATACATATAGGGATTAATTTTGTCTACATAAGAATGGACTGCTAAGTGATATTTGCCAAATAAAAATGATTTATTCTTTATGCGTAGAACATTAGTTGTTAACCTAAGAAATGGATGCTCCACAGCACAATTTCAAAGTCTCTGTAACCTTTCAGAAGCTTTCTTATTACAAAATTCCAGACAAGTAGCAAAAGAGTGAACTCATCTTTTGTATTGGTACTACAGAATTGAATTTGCTTGACAGTAATAGACAGGGTGTGACTAGATACTTTTCTCTAGATAACTGAATTGTATTAAAAATAATATTTACAATACAGAAATAGACATTATGAAGATGGAGAAAAAGTTATGGATGTATGGGCAAAGGTTGCAGGTAGCAATTTGTTTATTTATTTATTGCAATTATGATGTCACATGGCTTGAAAACCTTCACTAGTAGAATCATAAGATCATCTAATCCAGTTGTGAACCCATTGCAACCATGCCCACTAAACCATATCCCTAATTGCCACATCTGCATGGTTCTTGGAAACATCCAGGGCCCTCCCTGGGCAGCCTGTTCCAATGCAGTAAGACTTTCTGAGAGGAAATTTTTCCTAATATTCAACCTGAACCTCATCTGATGCAACTTAAAGCCATTACCTCTCCTCCAGAAGATGTCTAACATTACATAATTATATAGAAAATACGCTTATCAACCTCTTTGTTTTCTAAAAAGAAAGAGAAAGGAAGCTGTGCATCTGGTCTGGCAATTATGTATGTCTTTTATCACAAATAGGAAAGTTTGCAATCTAGTTTGTATTTTTTTCATCTCCTGTAATGAGCTTGAATGTCCAAAATACCCATTCTTTTAGAAGGCAGCCTAAATCTATCCTGTACAATTTCATTTATACAGTCATGAGAAAAGCAAAAAAAATTAACTTTAGTTATTCTGAGTAAATACTGTGTTTTAGCAAAAGAAAACAGCCCAAGATAGAAACGTAAACAAGGAGAATAGAATAGTGCTTTATTATACTTGTGGTTTATCTTGCTGAGAAGCTAGAGAAAACCATATTTCTGTCATCCATTTACTAGTAGTTAAAACCTTTCTTACTTCTAAACTTTTCTAACTTTTTGAACCTTTTTAACTTTCAAACTCTTTGAAACTTACAGAGAACTGCTTTGGCAGAGAGTGAATAATTTATGTGATGGGACTCCATCTCCAGTTTCTGTGTTCCTGTAAGATTCAGGGATAGAATTATGATCTAGCTGTTCCTTTTAAAACTTTTGTCCTACATCTTTTAATAAGCCATTTTAAGCCATTGTTTTTAAGCCATCTGTTTAAATTGAATGAATTATTTGAATTTTTTTTTTTTCTTGTAACATGTCTCTAAGGTAAAATAGCCTTAAAACTACTATGCAGGAGATTTAAAAAAAAAAAAAAAAGTGGATCTATAGAAGGTACTTCCAAGTCCAAACAAAACTAAATAAGGAAACAGTAAAACCTGAGAACACTTTCTTTCTTGTAACTAGGGTGGATTCATGATTTGCAGGTTAGAAACCCAGGCATGAGAAGGCCCAACTGGGCTTGTCGGACTGACAACTCTGTGAGAAGCAGCTAATCCCAGTGTGTCCATAGGACATCTGCTGTTCCTCCTCCCAAAGGCTGCACTGCACTTCTAATACCCTGTAACAAGCTTAAGCCCATGATAAAAGATCTATAGTCACAATTGTAACATGCCACAGAAAGAAGGCAGAGACCTCATCAGCTTTATTAGTATCACAGGACACCCCAGGAGCAGGGAGCTTGCTGTGCGGAATTCCCAGGTGCGCCTCAGCTGCAAGCAAGAGAGAGCTGCAGCCCAGACACTCGGCCAGGCAGCCCAGCGGGGAAATGCCTGCCTGGCTGCAATCTGGCAGAGGCTGGAAGTGCTTGAGCCAAGCGTCACAGAGATTTTTTATCAGCAAAGCATCCTGTTTCTATTTTTAGCTATAGCTACGTTGCCTCAGAAAAATGCTCCTGGCGTTAGCTAATATGTCACCTTGGGGAAAGCATGGGGGAGAGAATGTTGATGGAAAGAATAGCTGCTGTAACCTGCTGTGATCAGTGGGACTGCTGAAGAAAGACGGAACACAAGTCTAACGCAAGCATCCTTTTGAGCCATCTTGTCACTACCTTCACAGGCTGTACTAAAATACTGTGTGACTTAAATATCTATCTCTAGTATCATGCCCTACCCTTCCATTCAATCCCTCATCAGAAGATTATCAAGCTGTCCTAAAACAAGTCTGCTTCTTGGTATTGCTAGTTTCTTTTTAAGGCTAAACCTCCGATGTTCAAACCTGAATGCAGACCTGACTAATTTCTTTATCCATTTGACTTTCTGTCAAGATCTGGTACCCCCAGCAATGATATTTATATACAAGCAAAAGCATTTCTACATTACGTGAAGAGTAATTGTATCACATCTCATTTACTTCCAGCAGGCTAAACAAGTCAGTTGCTTCCCACGAGGAAAATTTTATCTAATCATTCATTCACTTTTTGCCCACATGTATTGCGTTTCAAATTGTTCTTTTCAATGTAAAGAATCAAAGAGCATATGTATTCTAAATGGTACTTCCTGTAAGTCTTGTTTAAAGAAGAAAATACTTACTAATCATACTGAAAAAATACCTCCCGTTATGCACTGAAAATTTCTCACCTTCGTGTTCTCAGATCTCATTTCTTTAGAATTTTGCTCAATTTTAGACTATGATATAGGGGTAAGATGAGTAAATACCCAAACTGGTATCACCTTCAGGCCAGGACTCCAAGGCATCTGGGTTCTACAGCAGGTGCTCAGTGCACTCAAGTTGTGCAAGTGAGCCATAGTTTTGTAGTGGTGAGCGGAGGGCTGGCCTGCGTTCAGTCTTGTGCAGTGTTTCTGTGTGTTAAGACACAGGCACAGGGATTTGCCAAGGGAGGAAAGTGAAGCTTTGGTTGCTGAGATGTGACACATTTTAGAGAAATGCTCCCTGCCTGCAGCAAGTTGCTTTTGGTGTGTTCTGTCCTCTTCCCCACTCTGCGGGTGGGTTGGACATGAGGCGTTTTGGGTTGTGGGCATTATAACCATGAGATGTGAGACTACAGAGAAATGGAGGAAGAGTGCTTCTCCTGTATGTTGATGAAGGTCAAAGCCAATCCACGTCTAACATCAGCAGCTATCTCCTTTTATGGTGAAATGAAAGAAAGAAAAGAATGCAAGATCTTTTACATCCTTAGGACAGTCTCCTCATTAAACATTTTTCCACAGTAGTCTTGGTATAAAAAGCTAAAACGAAATGTCTTCTGCAAATTTGAGATATTTAAGCATTTGCCTTTCTGAATATATTTGAGATAAGCCTGTTACTAAATAATGCTTGACCTAAATAAGTTACTGAGGTAGTTATTAATCATGCATATGTTAACAATCTTCGCATGTTTTAATTGATACTTTTCCTCTTTGAGAGTATTATTAGCCTGGTTTCAGTCATTCTAAGCTACTCATAACTTCAATAAAAAATATGGTAAGGATGCATATTCGGCCTTTATTTAACAATACCTTTGTAGAGTTAACTCTGAAGTTGAGCAAATTTTTCTAGCTGATGCTTTTCATTACTCTCTGTGATGCTTCAACATGCAGTGATGAGAATCCAGTGGGGCTTGGCAGCACAGGGCTCTGTGAAAAGCCTCTCTTCTTACTTGTACCTGTGCAGACTAGAACAAAACAAAAGCAGATTTTTTGAATACTTCTAATTCTGGTAATCTGAACACATCCATAAGAAGAAGTTTGTTGCACCTTTGGTCATCAAAACCTGTTTATTATGTGATGTATGTCTCCTGTTATCTAGTTCTCATTACTTCAGATATTCAACTTGAGTGATCTGTGAATTCCCATAAATGATTTAAAGAATTTGATATAAGCTGAAAGAAGTTAAATGGCTAATTTTAAGCATAGATAATTGAGTGACCCACTTCCTTTTTGCTTATGATGCTCAAAGAGGCTTAATTTCAGTTTCTGATGGATGTGTTGCTTTTTGATTCAGCTGTCCTAATCCCAGCCTTATATAAACCTCAGCTTTGGTGCATTTTTAAGCAAAAGACTGAGACAGGAATTTCTGTCTCTGTGTTCTCAGAGTGAATGTGGTTAGGTAGCCTAAAAATAATGAACCAGGCTTAGTGATGTTCCTCAGGCCTGAAGAAGATAAAGCATCCTGCAAAAGTGTGAAGGGGAAGTATTCCTACCACACTGTGGCAGAAGGTGGTGGAGTTGCCAGTTAATAAAGTTACTTTTTTACTCAAATCACTTCAGACTTGCATTTTGATGTTATAGTTCCCAGACTTTAATCCTATCAGCTCTAATACAAATTACAATATAACTCAATGGTTTTACATTCAGACAGGTATTTTCTTTATCATGCTCTTAAACAATTAGCCTCGTAATGATAGTGAAAAGAACAGTAGTACCATTCTGTCATCCTTGCCTTAAATAATATTATGTCTGCTCCACACCAGCTCAGAAACTTGGTAAACCCAAGAGCCTAAAAGGCCAGCTCTAAATTCAGATTTCTGCATTGTGAGATACACTCTCCATCTTGGATTTCTGCTCACCACTCTAGAAACAAAGGCCAAATGCTAAGATTTGAATGGGATTTGACTCAGACATAGTTCAGCTCTATTTGCATGCTACGCTGTGACTGCTTTCCAGTTCTAAGAACAATGATTCTTGAGTTTTGACAGAAATAGTTTTGAAGCACATTTGTAGGTAGTATAGATTTACTGTGGTTGAGTGAATTTTATAGGATTTCTACACGTCGCCTCATTTGAAGTTATGCCATCCAAAATGTGTTTCACCCAAACAAGATCTTCAGTGAGCAACAGTCAGTTTTATGGATCCTGTGAATCCTGTGGATTAATATCCCCTATCATTAAATTCCTTTTACCCTTATCTCCTCCTCTTTTCCTCCAATTTTCTTGCTGTTTTGTTGTTATCCTTGGCCACTTTGCTATGCTGCCAGGTGACCCCATGAGTCTTAATCTCACTGAGCTGGAAATAATTCTGCAGAATTATTAATGTGCTTGATAACTACAGGCATTATGTAAGTGATAGCAAAAGTTTACATCTTAAGAGTTTTTCACATATATAAATACCAACAAACCTGAAATACTCATTTACTTGTTTGTTTGTTTATTTATTTACTTACTTCTTACCCCCTTCCCCCCCCCTCAATCTTTGGACATTAATTCAGTAGCTCTAGATAGGAAATTATTGTTGTTCTGAGCAAACAAATTAGAATACTGAAAACTGAAAACACTGGAAAACTACATAGCATTTAGTTCAGTGCAGCACCTACAAGTAATGACTGCTTAAAAAAATGTCTGTTTGCTGGGCATGGCATTGAGGTAGATAACATATTCCTTTACTGAAAGGAAGAGGAAAAGCTTTAAGAGAAAAACACTGTCTCTTTTTCAGCCTCGGTACACTTTTACAATGCTTTCTCCTGCTTTAATGTAGCCACAAAACAATGGAATTTTATCCTGTATCTCAAGCTTGCTCTCAGGTTGGAGAGATGTCCTGGAAATCTTAAAGTTTTCTTCAGAAAGTTGACCTGGGATTCTTATGCATGAACACTTTTCCAGGCTGCCTTACAGTGCACTTTTTGATTGCTGATTTTTTTTTTTCCACTGATTAAATTCAGATAGGTTTTTTTTTCCTTCTTCCCTAAGTTGGTTCAGTTCATATATGAATTGAGATATCTAATTCACCCCCCCAAGGTGATAAGTTTTAATAATGTCAGGTAACAGTAGAAGAGTGGCAAAAACCACAGACCTTTGAGGAAAAACAAACAAAAACGTTGTCTTCAGTGGAAAGATTCTTCACTATCACCACATTATAAAAACAATTGCATTATTCTAGTATGTATTCTCTCTTTTTCCCCTGGGGCTTTGTGATTATATATACATTTTTTTTCTCTGATACTTAAATTTAGCTCTGAATGAAGCACAGTAGCTCAGTAGAGCACCACGCATTAAAACCCACACTGAATTTCACATGACAAGCTTTACATTTGGAGAGGGCTTGGGGGCTATAGTTTTAACAGTCATCTCACTCGCATTTAGGTTGAACATAGTTTGATGCATGTCTAGGAAATTTGTGTTTTGCTTGCACAGGGGATGATTCAAGTCTACAGCTGTCGCAAACAGTATGCAGGGCCTAGTTCATGAATGAGCTGTCAGTTACTACATTCCCACAATAAGAGCAAATTAGAATCACAAAAAGGAATTGGCATGAACCATAGCATGAGAATTTTAAGTTCTATCTTTTTTTTTTTTTTTTTAATTTAATTAGTATTAAATTTGGATGAGGATTCTCCTTTAACATTAGGATACATACTGCAGTCTCAACTTGTTTTACTTCAGCTGAATCTCTGTAAAGCACACCTCATCTATGAATATTGTATCCAACATATGAAGAGTAATACTTACTCTTAAAAATATTATAAGTCGTCTACAGTGCTGTGAAAATAACTGTAATGAGAAAAACATGCTCTCGCCTAATCATGCTGTTCTCCCAGCATTTATGTCATCAATCTACCATGTAAGGGAAGTACCAAGAAATACCATGTAAGGAAATTACCCCTTCATAGCTAAAATGAGAATTCCTCAAGAATGTAGGAAAAAAAACAACAGACCTTTATGAAAGCATCTGATGTTATCTCCTAAGGCAAGGATAATAATGCCAAACACAGAGTGAATTTGTTGCAGATTTGGTTGCTTCATTCTTCTGTGTGCAGGACTTTTTGCACATTTGGTCACAATACAATATTATACATTTATTTCCAGAATTTTCCTGTTATAGCACTTTGGATGGCCAAGTGACATTTCTAGTCTTTTTCCAAGCATGAAAATAAGCACAGAGTGCTCAGTGGTATGGAAGTGCTGATGCACTGATTTTTTTTAAAAGCAAATATCTAATCCAACTGTATGTATTATTATCCAGACAGTAGAGATTGTTATGTGTATCTTTCAGATAAATATGAACCAGAGATAAATAGATGTACATAACATAAAACTAATTCAGTAAATATTTGCTGAAATGTCAGAATTGATAATTATTTGATACGAGAAAATATTGTACTGGATTAGATGCCTATTATTTATACAGAAGTGAATGGACTATAGAGAATAGCAGAAACAGTGTATTTAATATTAGTGTTCCTGACACCTTTTGAAGTCCTCTTATTGGAGAGCCATTACCCCAAAAGTAAATTATTCTTAAGAGAGAGATCTGAATTATAGAAAAACTCCACATCAGAAGGTTAGGTCAGCTGAACACCAACACAGGAAATGTGAATATATTTGTGCAAATAAGCTAAAGGTCACAGGTATGTGGAAGTCCTGAGAAGCATGTGATAGCAAGATCTCTGATAGTTTCAAATGAGCATCTGATTTTATGAGTTTCATTGTAGTATTGCTAGTGTGGTCCCTGATCTATTTTCCATCTTAAGTATGATTTAAATTCTACAGTTACTTGCTGTTTCAGTTTCCAAGTACAAAGAAAAATGAAACATTCTTTAGATTTACAAACAAGAATAAGAGCTTTTATTTAGATACACTTCTTTCCAAGCACCCTTCTGTGCTTTTTCTGCTGGTTCCCCTACACTAACAATTTAAAGTGAACAGAACTTGCCACAACAGCCAAAATGAATGTTAATCAACGCTTGGTGTGCTTTTCAGCTGCTACTTTTTATTTCCTGATGTTACCTCCTGTGGCTTGCAGAAACTCAGAGGAAATCTGTATTTTCAGTTGTCATTTATGCAAATATGAATGTTCCATCAATTCTGTCATAAACATTAAACCTAGAGCCACAGTGTACCTCCGTTGATTATCTTTTACAGTAAGGATGAGACAAGGAAACCTTTTAATTTTAAAAGAATGAGATTTTTCATTCCTACAGTTCATTTCTACATGCTCTTTCAGTATTGCTGTGTGTGAAGTATGTTCATTACCACTTACACTTATCTGAGATAGTACTGTTAGATGGCCATGTCATTATGCTTTATTACTAAATCCTAATTTCTAATCTGGATTCACAGCATCAGCATGAATCCAGTTCCCCCATTTCTTTCCTTTTTCTGTCACTTGAATAAAAATCTCCACCCTTAGCTTGAACTTCAGGCAGCGATCAATTTCCCTGACAGCCTCTTCAGGAAGGCTCTGAAGCCTGCCAGGGCTTCAGAGGTACAGCGGTAGCTCCTCAGTTTATGAACACACCTTTTTCTTTCATGCTCAAATGTTATTCGACATCCCTGTGAGACTATAGGCACGCATGCTGTACCACACGTGCTTGGGTTGTTGCTGGGTCAGATCTCAAGGGATGCACATGCTCTAGTTTATACTAACGTGGGTAAGAACAGTTAAATACTGGTCTCATAATTATCAGTGCAACATAAGAACTACAATGCAATTCTTAATAATCTGTTTGGTTTTTTTTTTGTGTGCAAGAAAGTGCCATCTGTAGCCATTCCTAAATATGGTATGTTGTATGGGGATTATTATATGGCATAGATATTTAAAATCACAAATTACTGTATTGAAATAAATTAATCTGCATTGTAATGGGCTTGCGTATTTCAGAAATGAGTTTTTTCATACAGTATGTGAAGTACATGTCATCACACATTGCCCAGCATAGTATTTGCTAAAGACCACTAGGATACAAGCTGTATGCCCTGAAACATCCATCAAAAAAAAACTTCTGGTAAACGAGGTATCACTGCTACAAACAAGCCCAAGGAATTGTTTGAGACAATTAAAGCTGCACCACAATAGCTCGTTCGTGTATGTAACTTCACTTCCAGTTCAGTAGTCTCTGTGTGCAGATCACTCAAGTGCTCTTATCTAGTTTTCTCCAAGCTTGTTCTGACAAGTTGGAATAGTGGTGGTTTGTTCTGAGGCAGTCAGTCTTCCTAACAATGCGAAGAATTAGGCTTTTGTCAGTGCATACCGAGCGCAACAAAGGCGCTGTTCTGCACAGCGACCTTCGGTGGCTGTTTTTCTGCAGAACTGATGACTACATTTCCAAATTGTGAAAACTTAACACTGCTAGCATGGCTGCAGCTTGGTTTTTTTCTCATGCAGTCAGTGCCAAGAAAGCTCACAGTTTAAGTCGGTGCTGTTTTAGAAGAGATCATTTTATTGATATGTTTGTTGTTGGTTTCTAAATGCTACCGATCTTGCTTTCTGGGTTTATGCAGTCATACTTAGTTTTATTTGCTATTTAGGAAACTGACATATCATTTCATGAAACTTCGTAAGATATTTAACAAATGCTTCTCATCATGGTTCATTCTTAATTTTAAAACCTCCATAATTTATATTTTAGAATTCAGAGATAACTACAGTGAAATTATAGTTGATCATAGTAATAGTTACTGAGATTTGACTCGTTTCATTCATCTTTAATGTAATATTTAATTTTTTAAATTACATAGATACATTTTTGCTATCAAAATAAAATACACATATATATTTAAATTTTCTAGATTTCTATTATTGCACAAATACATGTGCTTATATCAGAAAGTGATACTAGTCCATTTATAATGGAAAATTTGAGTGATTTTACTTAAAGATGTAGGAAATTCTCTGTTCCTGGAAGTTTTTTACCTTTCTAACAGACCTACTATGGCTCAAGGAGGACTGTTAGGTGTAACGTTCATATTATGTGGATTAACTGTTTATGGATTAATATGTGCATGAAAAAAATTTTTGAATAGTCGCAACATAGTCTTCAAGTCAATAGTTCCTTATATATTGAAGATGTATAATGTGTAAATATTATGCAGGAAGATGGAAAGACAGTGTAGTTGTATGGAAAAGAAGGATAAAACTGTTTTGATGGTACAAATTTCAGTTAGAAAATGCATTTTAACATTGAGTCAGTATTTTTATTTCATCTTTGTTAGCATTTCTTTTTACTTGCATTGTATTCACGTTAGAAATTCTTATTTCTTAAGCTTTGTCTTCAGTGTGAATTACCTTTAAGCTTTTTAGTTGATGCCTACTCCTTGCTAGAAAACACCATTCACAGTGTCTACACATGCAGTATGTATCAAAACGTCTAAAATGTCTTAAAACGTACTGTAGATACCCTAGTACATCTTCCAATACGCAAGCACTTCAGCAGTTAAAACATCATCTTCACTGTGTTACCCTGGCTGTTGTCCCAAAATAGTTTATTTGAGCCCAGTCCTCAATGCCGAACATATATTGTTTGTATCTTATATCTAAACTGCACAAAAAGAGGCTTCTTCAAATTCTCTTTGGTATATCAGGAGATAACATCAACAAAAATATATACAAATTGGCAACATTTCTTCATTGCTTTTAGTTTATTATCATTATTTGAGTTGATCAAATGGATTTGAAGTTTTGAATTCTTCCATCTGGGGAACACACATAATCCCTATCAGTCCTAATGCTCCTGCTATCTCTTGACTAAAGCACTAACTTGAATGTAACCTTCACTTAGAAACTTTCTATCTTTAACTCAATTTGGATTTTGGCTCAGCAAAACCTTTTCTATGAGCTAGCTCAATTTGATATTTAATTTGTCAAGATTTAGAAGTTAAATCTAGATTTAGAGTAGATTATACTATGCCAGAGGGAGTACTTAAATTCTCCAGGAGTTATTATAGTCTCCCTTCTTCCACCTCTTCTGTGGAGGCTTAAACTTAGTGCTGAGTTAGACAGAGAAATGTTCCCCTCTGAAGAAGAGTAATCTTTTTCTAAGAACTGAATGGAGAATTTCATTAGAAAATGAAAAACAACATTGCATCATTCTGTTCCTCTCCTGTAACGCTTCTTCCTAGGGCTGGTTTCTCCCACGGTTTTCATACTCTATCTCCCATGGAGTGGGATGCACAGTTAAGAAGGACTTGTGAGCTTAGTGACTTCTGTGTGAGTCCAGATGTAAAGCAAAGGTGATCAGGCAGCTACTCAGAGGTATCTTTGTCACAGTGGCATCTGATTTTTTAGTGTGAAGACATTGCTGTAACCTAGAGCCAGTGTCTGGGTAGATGTTTGGGAGCACAAAGCACAGTGACTGATGTAAGGGCTTCTAGAGGTTGCAGCGCAGAGCAATTTCAGATGAACAAGAGGAACATGGGTTGCCCATAGATTTGCCGGAGCTTGATTTTATGTGTGTACAAGCTTTCCTCCTAATGACAAGGTGTTGAAGGAGGGGGGTTTTAGTAGTGCTTTAGTATCTTTTGCCCAGGCATATGGTGAGTAACCTCCAAATGGATGTAAATGATCTGTTCTTTCCTTTGAAGTGACTCCACTGAACACATAGCACAGATTAAAAGCTCTCTACAGTTTATAATAAAATTACTAGGCAAAATTAGAAACCCTCTGGACATACTCAGATCCTTCAAAACTTGCCAAGTGTGTTTAACTGTTCCTGTCTTCATTTACTACAGTGTAAGCTGCAAGCAAACCCGGGGCCTCCCTTCTGTTGTATGACAAACTGTCTCTCTGAGTATCGTATGACTGCAAGACAAGAGGATTATATCTTCTGTTTTGTTGCTTTTATGTACGCACAAAACATGTTCCTTCTTGTTACTTCCCATTTTCTATCTCTAGTGCCTGCTTTAGTGAGCTATTTCAAGTCAATACAGAGTTTACTGGCTGGTCAGTCATCAGTGGAAATGGCATTTGAAATGTAGTTTCAGAGGTAATTCTCAGTAGGAAAGGTTAATCTGTAGTCACAGAAAATGGCACTTAATGGGAATGAAACAGAGAAATTCTTAGGATTTCCAGACAATCAAATAATCTCCTGGAAAAAAGATTTAAAAAAAAAAAAAAAAAAAAAAAAAAAAAAAAAAGAAGGAAATAGACCAGTGATTTTTATAGTAAATTTATTATCAAACACAGAATCACAGAATCACAGAATTGTAGGGGTTGGAAGGGACCTCCAGAGATCATCGAGTCCAACCCCCCTGCCAAAGCAGGTTCCCTACACCAGGTAGCACAGGTAGGCATCCAGGCAGGTCTTGAACATCTCCAGAGAAGGAGACTCCACCACCTCCCTGGGCAGCCTGTTCCAGTGCTCTGTCACCCTTACTGTAAAGAAGTTCTTGCGCACATTTGTGCGGAACTTCCTATGCTGCAGTTTGCAGCCGTTTCCCCTTGTCTTGTCTCCACTCACCACTGAAAAGAGTCCGGCCTCGCCATTCTGCCCCCCACACCTTAGATATTTATAGACCTGGATCAGGTCCCCTCTCAGTCTCCTTTTCTCCAGGCTGAACAGACCCAGTTCACTCAGCCTTTCTTCATAGGAGAGATGCTCCAGGCCCTTCACCATCTTCGTGGCCCTCCGCTGGACTCTTTCCAAGAGATCCCTGTCTTTTTTGTACTGGGGAGCCCAGAACTGGACGCAGTACTCCAGATGAGGTCTTACCAGGGCAGAGTAGAGGGGGAGGATCACCTCCTTTGACCTGCTGGCCACGCTCTTTTTAATGCACCCCAGTAAGCCATTGGCCTTTTTGGCCACAAGGGCACACTGCTGGCTCATGGCCAACCTTTCGTCCACCAGGACACCCAGGTCCCTTTCCGCAGAGCTCCCCTCCAGCAGGTCATCCCCCAACCTGTACTGGTGCATGGAATTATTCCTCCCCAGATGCAAGACTCTACACTTGCTCCAAACACCAGCTCCTTTCTTCCCAAGTAAAAATGTGATCATTGGCATGTGCTTATTTAATTTAATCTGTATTCACATGGTGAATATAATGGCTCTTTCTGAAAGATGGTGTATCATTAACATACCACAGTTTGCAAACAGGTTGTATTGTGTGGAATATCAAAGACAGAAACATGTTTTCTATCAGTCATATTGGTCCATTTCATGATGGCACAGGCTCAGGTCATGCTACTGGATATGTGTTGGCAGGGTGCTAGCCTCGAGGTAGCTGTATAGCAACACAAGGCTCCCTATCTCTGATTTGTAACTGATGAAAACATAGTGTAATAGGTAGAGAGAGTTCTGAGATAAAACCAAAAGTGTAGTCTTTTCATTCTTCAGACATGGTAATGGGTAGGTGTAGCACTACTAATGGGAAAGTGAAATTTGAGGGAGTAGTGGAATTACCGAGCCTATTTAAAAGCTGTTCGTCATAATGGTTACAAGGCTTTATTTTAAGGATGTATTTTATTAGACGTAGTGTTTGTATGCAGTCTGACAAAGTATAAAAACTGTGAATGCAAACATTTATCTAAATATCTGTTTTGTAATCCTCTTGTGCAATATAAACGCATAATATGTCCATGTTTTTAATTAAAGTGACCATACTAATTCCTCCATGCTATATATATCCTTCCTCACTTAAAAATACGACTGTCCATATGTGGTGATCAGTTAAGGAACAACATGTGGCAGGGTGCATGATGTTTCAATTAGATAGTGCAAGCATATTAATTATCTACAAGAAAAGCTAAAATCTGAAAGGGCGGTATGCCTGCTAACATTTCATCTTTCTGCTTTTATTTTCTTTTTTTGTTAAAAGTTAATTATTACATTTTTCTTTACTAAAACAACTTAGTGAAATTTGGTTGCTGAAAATGAATTAGTTTTAATATGGAAAATACACTTTTTAAATGGAATAGGAATTTTCTTAAGAAAATCCAGATTCTTACTTGATGGCTGTGGTTAAGACATTTTATTTTATTGAGCCAAACTTCATAGTTATTTTTCAAATGCAGACTCATAAGACCATTCCTGGTCCTTCTTTTTATTTTCTTTCATTGTTTCTAGTAGATAATTTATGTTAACTGCTTTGTTTTGTTCCTCCCTTTGGAATTACAATATAACCATAAATTCCTGATAGAATTCTCTGGTCAAGCATAAGATTAGATCATTGCCATTTAGCACTTTGATTAAATGCTGAAGTTTTTAACCAAGTCTTCCTGAGATGGCTAACACCTAAAGAAATAGGTCTCTGAACATGTTCTTCGTGATATTTGGGGCCTCAGTGAGATACAAGGAAACCTCTCATTGTCATGCCTCTATGCAGTGTTGTGGAGAGTCGTCCTGTTTTTCTGCAACATCCATGACCATTTGGTCAGCTCTGTTGCCCAAGGGGAAATGCAGCGGCTGTTTGTTCCCAGCAGGATAGCTGTTGGATGAGGATCAGATTAACAACCTGAGCTAGTTTTATTGGAACAAAATTAGTAGGGAAACACCCTGAGAGATAGATGTGAGGATTATATGGAGCAAAAGCAAAATTAAAAAAAGCCAGGTGCTCCTCAAGTCCTAAGAGCTTAACTAACCATCTGCTGAGAAATGTAATGTCAGTACTTCCAGGCTAGCAATTGGATCGTGCCAACAACCACATGTGCTGTGTTTTGTGCAGATGTGGGACATTTTAACTTCTCTGGAAATGCACGACAAAAGATTTGTCATATGTGCACCTGGAAAATTTTTAATTTACTGCTTAATTGGTGTGGAATTTGCCTGAGAAATAATACTAAGGCACATCTATGTAGGCACAGACACAGGACCTATCTCCAAGTTCTTAACAGGGCACTGCATTGTGCAGTGCTTGTAAAAACCCTTGAGAATTTTACCTCTTCCAGGGGCTGCAAAAAGCACTCACTGTCACCACGCTGCCTTCCAGAAGTGAAGTCTCAGTGTGTTCACACTACAGTTTGTATTCTCCTCTTTCTTTGCCTTTTTTTTTTTTACTTCTGTGTGGCCACTGTACCAACCTGACATCTGGGTTTCCAGCTGAGAGCAGCTCCGGGGATGACATGCTCCCTCAGGTGCCGCCGCTGACAGCAAGCGGCAGCTCTGGCACGGGGCGAGTGCTCCAGCTGGCTGCAGCCATGCACCTTCCCTCTGCCTTATGGTGAGACAACAGCAGATGAACCTCTCCATGCACCAGCTCGTGTTTTGTCTGATTTTGTTCCTACACCCTCTGATATATATATTTTTTTTATCAGCCCAATGAATTCTTTCTGTATTAACTTACTGAAAGCTTCGGTCCTCATGCTGTTTTGACGGTAAAAAACGGACTGTTGACTCTGATCCTTGAGGGATAAGAGAGGTGCTTTAGCACTGATTGAATGGTACCTGCTTGCACTGGAGCTACAGGTGACCTTTTTGTTCAGCTTCTGACTCAAAAAGATACTGGCTCTTAATAACCTGGCTTCAATTTTGACTTATAAAGAGAAAGAGGAAAAAATGTGCCAAAGCTCACCTTTTTTCTTCTGAATGCGAGGTCAGAAAGTGCCTTTGCTGCCATGACTGCTTTTGGAGAATACTTTTCAGTCCATGGCTGACTACTCAAGGCCAAGGGACAGAAGAGATAGCTTTCACTAGTTTATCTGCTGTGATTTTGATGCATGTTTGCATATACTGTAATAAAACTTGTCTTTCCTCAATTCAGTTTGAGGTGATAAAAATAAAGATTTTTTAACAGATAATTACATTTCTGAAACCTGTAGAAAATTGTGTTGGAATTTTTACTTGGGTAGATTACTTAGCTGTATTTGTTTGGTTAAAAATTATCCGTAATAGGAAATGAGAGTGTTGGTATTTGTGGGAATGGGATTGACAATAACACAATAAAATGATATCTAGAGGCTTTGTCCATGTTTTGGAAATATCAATTCCTTGAATAGACTTCTGCTTTGTTCTATCTGTTTTTCCTATTACCTGCTGTCAACACAAAATACTGTACTGCTGCATATTGATCAGACTTCAGAGCAACAGCAGCTTTGCAGCTTGGCCTTTGTTTTCGGTATGTTTTCGTTCTAATCCGTAGCTTTAGGAGCAGAATTTTACAAGAAACGTGACTGTCAGTGTGATTTTGTAGCCCATTTCTGAAAGCAACTAATTATATCTGAAGGTCCTGAGAATGAATGCAATGTACTAAATCCAAACGCACTGAAGGCCTGATTAGCTAATGCTGATTGTACAAAGTTCACACTGGTATTCAAAGCATAGGAGTTGTTCTAAAGTGTGATATGGGACTGCACACTGTCTGGTTGATGGTTAATGGCATTTATTTGCAGGAGGATAAATAAAAGTCAAACTTCAGATACATTCTTAATTTCTGTGTATTTTATATACACATGGTGTCAGTTACGTATTGGATCTATGTGGATAACTCATGAGATGACTAAAAATAAGTCATGTAAAATATCTGCAATTACAGTATTTAACAGGAGTTTGAAATATTGTTAGCACTAGAGAGGTGGTATTTCTAGAAGATGCAGTGGTTTAATGCTTGTCTTCAAAAATCTTCTCACTGAGCATCAGCTGGAGTCTGTTCCTTCCAATGAAATTACTTTCTTATTAATCATAATTGTTTTCTTTGTCAGATGAGTTTATTTGGTTTGCACTGAACTGTATTTGGAATATTACTGTTCAGTTATATTCAGGGCAATAGGCAATAATTAGGCAATAGCAGCTTTAAATGAAAAAAAGTGTTAATTTGAATCTGTTAATTATGAGGTATCTCATATATTAGACATGGTAACAACATTTTCCAGATTCATCTTTTTTTTTTTCACCTTTTATCTCTCCCTTTAAAGCTAAGTCTACTTAATAGTTTTTCTTATTATTCTTACAGCCCCTCAAGCATATCAAGCTAGGATTCTGTCTGATGTGCATTTGTTTGTATTTAAGACATTAACCTGTCTGAGAAGTGAATATGGTGGAGGATTGTATTTCAAAAATATGAATGTATTCCAGCTTTATGAATCAAAGACTTTCTGACAGAGCCTTTACTTGTCAAAATAAAATATGTATTTTAACATTTCTATCTGCATACCCTGACGTATATCCTCTTCCAACCCATATTTAAAATGTCAATTGCCTAACACAAATTGAGAACATCCGTATAAAAAAAAAAGGCTTTATCTGTGTTTGGAATTATTATGTGGTTTTCACTTTAAAAATGCATACATTAAAAAGACTGTTTAACAGTTACTTTAATGATGGTATTAATAATCACAAATATTTCTTGAACATTGAAAACTTCACGAGTTCTTTTATTTTAACTGCAGCAAACACTACTACTGTGTTAACAAGTTCACGTTTAATCAGCTGTACACTTCTCTATTGTTTAGGGGTCTGTGTGATTCTGTTGTACAAAAGATAAATACAATGGCTTGCTCACAGGTCATAGATAGCCACCCAGCTCTGTCACAATGCATTATATTCCAAAGACTTTATGAAACGGTATGATGTTTGCAAATGTTCTCAGTTGCGTAGGATTGTTTTATCTGTCTGCTGCTGTATTGAGTTAACATATCTCAGGCTCTCATGAGTCTCTTGTCTTCAACTCCAGGCTTTTGAGGAGATTGATTCCTTCTAAAGAAAGATTCTGATGTCTCTTTCTTCAAAGGCCCATGGACATGTGCAGAACAAATGAGCAGAAAGGCATGGGAGAAAACTAAGAGCATTTTGAATTAAATACCAATTGAGTATTAGTATTCATTTTAGCCAATCTGCACGTCTCACTGATTTGGTAGAAAGAACAATGTAGATGAATCTAGGAGCAATAGCACTGGAAAAGATCCTTTCAGATAAAGAAAGAAGTGCTTAAAATCCTGAAACACATAGCAGTGCTTGAAGAGAGGGAAAGCAGATCATTAACTTTGCCTAAAACTTACCTTTTAACCAGTCTGGGAACGTATTTTTTGTTTGTCAAAATGACAGCAGTCAGGTCAGCTCTCTGTAACATTAAAAACAACATAAAGGGAAATAAAGCTTCACTTAGAACAGGCAGCCCTGGACAAGAACTCAAGTGTTCCCTGGCACAGGGGAGACATGAGCTGAGAGGTCCCCTTCTCCCCCATCCTGCAGGCGACAGGCCTGCTACAGGGCGCTGCCTGGAAAGCCTTGCTGCCAGTGCTCCAGAGAAAATGTGTTGTCAGAATAACATGTTGTGTTTATTTGCCAAAGAATACACTTGATCAAAGATCTCTGGGCTTATCTGTCTCCATATTTTTGTCATCAACTATGTGATGTCTGTATTTTCTAGGTCAGTTAGATATTACGCTTATATATGAGCATGTCAAAGGCATGCTTTCACTAATGCATGTTTAATGTGAATGCATCTGAGCTGTTATTCAAATAATGAATATTTCTTACTCTTTAATACATTCTACTTGAATCAGTTTGAAAATTAACATCTCTTATTTTGAAATTATTCATAATCCTGAACATTATCCACAGATATAATAGGTTTAAAAACATAACATTTACGGTTGAGCCTTATACGCTGATGCATGTTTTTCACTAATTAACCCATTTTAGTTTCTTTGTATCGCAAGATGCTTTGTATTCATCATTTATATGCTCTATTTAACTCTTTTCAGGCAGGAGACAATATGAATATATACAAGCATGCTCCTGCATATGTTACCCTAGTGAACTGCTCATTGTTTGATGAATGTGGTAGCTGGAAAGCAATTATTGTAACTGAATAGAAAATTCTTATTCTCCTGTTAAAATTATTTTTTAAAATTGCATATTTTCCAGAGCACGTTGCTCCTAAAATTGACAGACTGGCTCTATATGAAATAAAAAAATATATACCAAAACTACCAATTCTTAAATAACAAACTTTCAAAATCATTATTGGGGTAGTATTTATGATACACTGTGGAAGAGTATAAAGGCCTTAAACAACAGACTGCAGAATCATTGACATCGCTGCTCTATTGTCTCCACAGAACCTCTAAAAGCATGTGTATTCTTGGAAACCTGTTTCACCAATAACATTTGAACCTGAAATGCCAGATTCATATCCCAACAAACTGATTTGGTAAGTAGTTGGTTCTTTCGCATCATTCAGTAAGATTAATTGAATATTTTTAATTGGGATTCTCTGAGCGCTTCAAACAAAATCAAGTATTCCAATAGGAATTTTCCCTCACCACCTTGAAAACAAGATGTTCCTGACATTCAGAACTGCAAATATTTCAGTAATGCTAACTAGTACCTCTGGCAACCAAAATTTGCTCTAATTATTCGTAAAGTGAGTAACAATTTTAATGCTCAAGAGGTTTGAATGCCCTGTTCTCAAGTATCCAGTGTACATGTCCTTCGTATAGATTTGGTAATCTCAGCCTACCTAGAGAATAACATAACTTTTCCCTGGATGAAACACATAATTGAGTATGATGTGATCTCCAAGAGACTGGAGATTATTGAGGTGATTGTCTCTGTGATTGTTTCTTCTATCATGGACTGAGTGAATAAACTTGTAATTCTCTGAGTACTTAAATTTAATTCTTGACCACTAGAAAAGGGTCAGGAAGGTGGTAAAGGAAACCATGAGGTTGTCTGTTACAATGATTTGAGAAATACAGGTAAAAAATAGAAAGTCATGTAGGAATAAATTCTCTTCAGTAATGTATCAGAAACATCTGTACCATATACTGTGAGTATAGAACATATACTGGCTTTTCTTTTGTTCGGTAGCACAAAATGTTCCATAGTGCTGAAGGTACCATGGTGACTTTTAGCATGACAGATGTTTACTGAAGTTTTTGGTGTTAAATGATAGTACAGCAAATACTGTGGTTCAAGTAATATACTCAAGTGCAGAAATCCTTGGAAGTTTCAAAAATATATTGTTCTATGTGATTCCAAAGTTTTGTTTGAAAGTTTCTGTGTGCTCCACAAATTTGGAGTCAATACACCTGCAGAATAATTGGTTTCAGTATTGAAAATCATAAGCTGAGAATAAATAAGTAGAATATTTATGTGTGGTTTGTCATTTTCTTTTAGAACTACAGACTGGTTTAGGCTGTGCAAAACTATTCTCACTCTTATTTCCTTATATTGTATGAGGTAAAAACAGTATTATTATATAGTTCATTGTACTAAAAAGGAAAGTTTTAATTTCATTTCTGCTTCTAGCAAAGCCTGTTCTAAAGATTCTGGTAGAAACAAATAGGAATTTATTTGCTTAGAAAAAGCATTGCAAGTAGAAAAACAAGTAAAATGTGAATCAATGCCTATGAACAAGTGGGTGAGACTCATAAAAACCCCAAACCTTTATTCCAAAATATTTATTGAGAATGGATATTTAGAAGGCTTAACTCTGCGGCTGGAACAGAAGTTAAAATAATTCCTAAAGCAAGCACAGACTTGACACTTCAAAAAAAAAAATTGAGAAAATGGAGCAAAGACACTTTGTGTTTAGAACAAGTAATTATTGTTTAGGATTTCACCACAAATTTTATTAATGCCCTGTTATCAAATTTAGCTTGGGGCACGAGCCCACCATTTATTACTAAGCTTTCTGTTTCTGTACATGAATTAAATACTCTGAGAAAATATCATGCAGTGGCAGTTTTGAATATATTGTGTTTTGCAACTTCAAAACCATTTTCTAAATTTGGTAATCATCAGTGAAACTATATCCATGCCTGATTTCTGTATTTTAAAGGGAATTATCTCTGCAACATAGTCAATAAGATTAGAGTAATCTACAGCCTGAAGTTTGTGATGCAGATCTGGAAGTATGGTATTTCTTGGGAGGAATTCAGCTTTAACCTAGAAATAGGTCATTTACTAACTGAGTCACAGAAGTAACAGATATCCTTTCCTTTTCTGGCATTTCTCCCTGTTTCCTCCATTAACTTTATCTTACCAAAATGCATTTATTTCTAGCACTTGAAGTATGCCAGTATGTTAAAATGCATTTGTCTGGCCGAGGCTTATTACATACTCAAGTTTTATTGTAATTGACAGTTCAGGATAACACTGTCCCTTGCGTTTTGCATTGTATTTTCTGTAGAAATTACATTACATTATGCTGGTAATCTTTAACTGTGCAAACAGAACAAAAAAAGGAGTGGTATTGTCCTTGATTCCGAAACAGTGCAAGGAGACCAAAGACCAAAGAACAGGCTTTGGAGTAAGAACTATTCAGAGCAGACATGTGGGCAAATGCAAGAGCAGCTTGTCTTCCTGATGATGCTGGCCATTAAGTGTAGGAAAGCTATATTGTCCATCTGCCTGAGAGAACACAAAAGGAACCACAATTCACAGATAAGATTTGCAGAGAACGATAGCTTGCATGAATTTTGACTGTTAACATCATAGCACAGCATTTCAGACTTGATGACCGCAAGAGTTCAGCATTTATGAGCAGTCAAGTTTAAAACTTTGGGATTTGTAGGAGGTTAATTATATACTGCTTTATTTTATACAACTTGCATGACTTTTGTGATGTTTTAAATGATGCAAAAGGGAAATAGGTGTTCCCTATATACAGGGAAAGATAAATCATTTTCCATGGAGATGCACAATGATGTGGGTTTTTTTGAGAGTTGCAGTAAGTAAGGAACAGTAAGTGGAAGTGGGAGTAGGCTGGGGGAGCCTGGCTGTTCCCAGGTGCACCCAGTGAGGTTTCCTTTCCTGTCCTTTTCCCCGATACTTGAAAGATTTGAGAATTGAGTAAGATTTAGCTTCATGAAAGGGCTTTAATTCTTTAGTGTTGATGGAAAGTCACTGCAGAAGGCCACAGGTATTTCTGTACTTTTAAAAATTCTTATTCAAAATATTTAGAGCCTAATAACTGAATTTTAGAGAAGCAGCAACTAATTAAAGCATCCTTATTTCGTTGGGAGAATTCAATATCTTTAAGAACTAATGCTTTATTGGGTGGATTTGGCATTGTCAGCTCGCTTTGGCTGTTGTTTTCTGACTGCTTCATCTACATTTTTCCTCTAGTTGTCATTGGTGTCAAAAGAGAAATAAGACAACTGATTCAAAGGTCAGAGACATCATTTCAGATTTGATGAGTCAGTGACAATATTGCTCAGAGAAGTAGCCCTTGGCAAGTTTAAAAGTACTGACAATTTTGTTGGAGAAATGGTTGCAGGCAGCTATGAAGGAGGCTTCTTTCTACATATGGATAAGTAATGAACTAAAACTTATAGTGATCCATGCAAAAGATGTAATCTGGGATGAGATTTGTCCTTAGTTTTCATATGCTGAGTAGTGATGAAGGACAGAATATTACAGCTGTTACTGTTAAGTGGTCATGCTCACCAGCAGGCCATAGGGAGAGGGCCTAGGCCTGGGTCCAAATCCCACTCTTCACAAAATTAGCTCTTCTGCTACCCTGCTCAAACATAGCCCCGTGCAAAAGAGGCCAGCAAGGCAGAAACCAGAAAATGACACTGAAATGTAAACCTACGTTAATAAGGACACAACACCTAAGTAATACTGCTATCAATTATCTTCCTCCTCAGAATGGAGATACATCTTAAAATGAAAGTAATGAGCAGCATAATGTTTCAGACACTGTGGGTCCCCCGCTGGCTAAAGTTATGTGCACTGCTCCACACCATGGCCCCTCCATTCATCCTTTAAACATTGGAAACTCTAGATGAGAAATTGCCATAAAAATGCATTTCTTACATGGGAAATCACTGACTGCGTTACCTACTTTGATTTGCGAGAGTTTCACCAAAAATGTCCACATCAAATTTTCCTGTTCATTGTAGAGTCTAAAACAGAGAAGGGAATCTTTGATAATATTAATAAAAACTTCCCTGATATGCTTTGATTCTTGCCTAGAGTAAGAAGCTGCTCATGTAAAAAGTAGGTCACTGAAATAATTGCTGTACTGAAAATAATATAGCCTGACAGTTGTGGGGTTGAGGTACTGTATGTCCATTGGACTGTAGCAGGTTGGGAGCCTGAATTAACATAAAGATGGAAGTCTTTAGGATTTAACACTAGTTGTGTGCTTCTGTCTTTCCTCCTATAAAAGGTGCTTCCTTGTCAGCTAGGTGAGATTTATTTTCTCAAGCCGTCTATATTACATGAGAATAATTTTCAATGTTTTTTGCAAGTATTGCTTTTTTTTGTTTTACCAGACTCTGTGCATATATATTTTTCCTGATTGCTCCTATTGTCCAATTAACTAGCACTTAATTGCTCTAATTTGTG
Source organism: Lagopus muta (assembly GCF_023343835.1). Classification (NCBI taxonomy): domain Eukaryota; kingdom Metazoa; phylum Chordata; class Aves; order Galliformes; family Phasianidae; genus Lagopus; species Lagopus muta. The sequence goes on along the minus strand of NC_064437.1, from coordinate 20,699,378 downwards.
CACAAACTTTTAAGAATATAGGTTTTTTTCCTTTTAATAACATTTGAATTCGCTTATATAATGTGTTCATGTTGAATAAAAAAAAGACAAAAGGGGTATGGGAAGAGTAAAAGGGGGGTGCAAAGGCCAAATGAAGGTCAGACTGGAAAGTCTTTGTTGCAATAATTTGTTATATAATAATAATAATAATAATAATAATAATAATAATAATAATATAATTTGTTGCAACCATTGCTTTGTATGATAAATACCTGGTGATATACCAGTGAAACAAAGATTTGACTATGAAATACTTTTTACCTAAATTTGTTATCTCATGTCAGTTGTGCCACATTTAAAAATCAGTCAATCCGTCAAAGGACTGTTTTAAACCTACTAGTAAACATGCTACTTTCTAACTCATTTACATGGAGCTATGCCTTTCTGTAAGGATATGTAAATCAACAAGAGAAGAAATCTCTACAAAATACAGGGCTGAGCTCCAAACTGTAGGTTTTACTGAGGATATTAGACAAACAAAACATGATTGTGGCTTTAGAGACAAATACTACTGCTTCTTATGTTTCACTATTTTTTTTAGAGAGACAAAATCTCCAGTGTGTTAAAGCACCATTCTCCATGAATTATACATTTCTTCTTTTTTATTTGGCTACAGTGCTTTTGTCATATTGAGTCCTCAAGATACTGGAGATGTATGTACAATATGCTGAGATTTTTTGTTGGCTGCATGCACAGTTGTCAGTTCAAGCTTTTTGACTTGTTTTATACATTTTTATGTTGACTAGACTATATGCTTTTTTAATGACAGTGTTGATTTTTTTAATTATTCTAGTGTTTGCGGATAGCTCTGGTGCATTGCTCCTGCCTAGACTTTTTTAAATTATGAATTTGGTGAATTAAAAAAAATTACTGATTTAAATCTGTAAGGAGTGGTAGCACAAATGTGTCCTTCAGTTAGCTTCCTGGCTTCTCTTGCAGAGAGATACATGAATGTGCTTGTTTTGATGTCACTGTTGGATTAAACATTCTAGACTCCTCTTCACTGGGCCATGCCTTCATGACATAAAGATGCATACTTGTAACCCTCAGCTGTCCATCAGTAAGTCTGTACTCTCCTCAGTTGCAACTCCCACTAAACTCTCTGCATGCTAATGAGGTGTTTGGTAACTTTAAAAAAACAAAGGAAAAGACAGAGCCAGATAACCTCCAAAGCTGCATGTGCAATCTAGTTCTCATTATGGTGTTATTTAATTAGTGACATAATTTCAGCTTGAAGGGACAGCCCTGCAGTGGTTAGCAGCAGAGTCTGGGCATGGGCTCCATGTTGTGTTTTGCCAGGGACTTCTTGTCTCACATGCTCTTTATCTGAGCTTCTCTGTCTTCTCCACCTGTAAGATGAGCACAAATGCTCTATTTCACTGAAATATTGTGAAGCTAAGTAGTCTTTTGTGCAGCATTCAGACACCCTTCTCATGGCAATCAGATAAGAATCAGAGATCATCAAATGGCAGAAAATGGACTTTCTCTGCTACTGAGAGGACAACTGAACATAAAAATATTTTCTTATCATTCTCACAAGAATATTTGCTTTAGCCTGTAAGGAAAGGCACGGTCTTACTCAAAAAGTGCTTCTCTGACCTCTGCTTCCTTTTGTCCTAAGCAATTTCCGTCATCTCAGATATCGAACATTCTTTTGCATAGCTCTTCACAATCACTCATCATCTGTTACCCTGAGTGTTTTGCCTGTGCTTTTCTCTGCCCTGGAAAAACTACAGATTACAAAAGAAGTATTTTTTTCTGCTTTCCAAAAGCTTAACTCATGCTCAGTTGTTCTATCCTAGCAAGTCAAAAGAGGTGAAACTCTTCTACTTTATTAGCTGCAGCACTGAACTTTATGGTTCACCACCGTGTGAGTTGTTTCCAGGTCCAGCTCTGCAGTACTTTTTCAAATTGCATACCTACTGAAAATAATAATTACCTTGATTAGAACTGTGCATTCTACTTTTGTGTATTTAATGTATTTTGTTTTGTTTTGTTTTTTACTATCATCTTCTGCAGTATGACATAAGTTTAAATCATGGGAGTTTGCTATTAGCATGAGTAATATAGAATTAAGTGAGTTAATGCAAGTTAGGTATCATAGCTCGTGTCAGGATTTTACCTTGTTACAGTACTTCAGTTTTTCTTCTGTCAAAATACGTAGCTGTGATTCAGAGCAATTATGAACCCTCAGAAGCTGTAAATTACTAGTATTTTGACACGTTTGTCATTGCTCCCTTCTTTTTAATTCCATGGTTATTTTAACTTTCTAGTCTTCTTTTCTGAACCACACTTTTTGTTTGTATTCATTCTTCCTGTATTGCTAAAATCTGGAGTAGAAAACTTTGGATCTAGCCTGAGCTTCAGAAGGGGACCTAGCTGCTGGGGAGGGCAGCTCTGGGGCAAGCAGCAGAGCCAGGCTTAGGATCATGCACAGGACATGCTGCCTTCCTTGTCCTGGGCCTGTACGCCATGGGGGCTGCTTCACAACCTGAGCTAGAATTGCATTAAAGCTCTGTATTGCAAAGTACAGCTGCTACATGCATGGGAAGGCCAGTGCTCCAATGTGTGGATCATGAGAGAAGAGTTCTCCCCAGCCTCAGGGATCCCTAAGGATCGCTAAAATGATATCAATGCAGCTATTAACAGAACATGTATGCAGACTGGGAGAATAAGTGTAAACATGCAAAGAAATCAAGATCAGCTGAACTTCTTGCTACCACTTATATTACTGAAGAGTTTACATATAACATTAGGAACCTGCAACCCTGATCTGTCTATATTTTCTTTGTAATAAACCAGGGATAATTTTAAAATGTGTTCAGTTGCTCAGAGCAGTTTTCTTTTTAAAATGACACAAGTTCTGTAATTACAAAGGTGATACTGAACACAGTGTAATGGTATTTTAGAATGCACTCATGGCATGGTAGGAAACAGCAGACCTAAACATACAAACCAATACAGGAAGCTTCCATGCTCTATTCAGTTGACACTAGTAAGTTGCAGAGAGTTCTTAAAAATACATCACATTTTTACCACTTTAAATCATCAGTAGAACTGGTTTGTGTTCATACCACATAGTTCCAAGTTTTAACCTCTTGTTCTGTGTTTTAAAGCATGCTTTCTTTATTGATTTCTATAGATATGCTCAGATTGTAGAACTTCCCATAGAATGAAATTTAGTGATAACTATTGTGCACAAGTACCAAGTCTCAGTTTTTGCTTGATATTCTAGTCTCCTGTGTATGATCTGTCTAAAATGGGGGGAGTGGAGAGGAGAAGAATAAGAAATACAAAACTAGATTTGAATTGGTATTTTTCTTTGGGAAACTGACTTGCAAAACTTCCCAATCTGTTGCAGGGTTGTGTTACTGTAAAACTATTTTCTTCCTGATAAACACAGAGGGTCTGTGTCCTCGTGAGGATATTCCAAAATGCTGCAGTCATCTGCACCATGCAGGACTGTGATAGTGAAGGCACACACAGAGGCACACTGCGGGAATGCTAGCTATTCCCAGGATGGCACAAAAGATGTGCAATGAACTGTAGCAGCTGAGGCTGACTGACAGTATTACAAGGTGCTGCTGCTCTGGCAAATTGTACTCAGTATTACAGAAGCTGCAAAGATTGCAACTGATCTTTGCTGATTAGCTGTAGATATCTTGCAGTTGGTTATAGTTCAACTTAGCAGCTTGTACAGATTCTAGCAGTAGTTGCTTGCAGGAGTGAACCAAATCCTGTATTAATTCTCCCTAGTCTAGACAGCCCTTCTCTCCCATGTGTACATGGGACAATGAGATAGTGAAATTCCTCAATTTTGCTTTTTTGCAAAAAGATTTTGTAGAGAAATTCTAAAATACTGAATGATACACTGTCAGCTTTGTAATGCAGACTACTGAAGGCAGTACACTAGCTATGTGCTGAAGATAGCAACTAAAGCAAAAACAAAAAAGAGATGCAAAAAATAAACAGGTTTGGCTTGACCTTGAAAACAAACATCCTGTTTTCATTTGTCTTTGCCCGTGCCTTGCAAGAGGAGGAGGAGCTGGGCCATACCTGCCTGCTCTGGCAAATTTGTGCTGCTCAGGCCAGCACTGTGATGACAGAGCAAATCCACCTTGCTGAGCTGCGTCAGGATGAAGCCAACCGTGCCCTTGTGCATTCATGCCAGAATTGCTTGTGTAGTGCAAAGTGAGCATGTCTTAACTCTGCAAAGGGCTGGGACTGTGCAAAAGTTGTTAGTCTCTCATGATAATTAGATTAGTTGAAAAAAACAGCTTGCAATTAGACTCAGAATAAGCCAGGAGGTTCTAGGCAGTTCCTCTCAACCTCTCTGAAAGTTTTTCTAACTCGAGTTTTTTGAAAAAAAAGTCAACATCATTTAAAAGCAAAGCCATTAAGAAAGAAGTGGGTCAGCTGTTTAGGAGGCATTGCTTATGTGATGTCCCAAGTGCATTGAAGAAGTGTTTTCTCTCACAGAGTTTTCTGAAAAAAAGAAATGTAGAAGTCATTGGAGAAGATAAAGATTTCTTTGCTAAGAAAGAAAGAGAAATTGGGAGGGTGAATCATAAAAGAGTTTGAATATAGATTTCAAGACCATGATCAACAAAAATTGGCATGAGCTGTTGATAAAGTTGACAAGCACATGGCTCTTTCTCATTTTATAAATACCTGTAGTAGCATCATAATTACTAGCTGATATTCATTGTTCTTTCCTTGACCAAAAAGTTGTTTACTTGTTGTCTTGGAATTATCAGTGCATTGCATTCTCGCCTACACCAAGAACACCAAAATTAGCTCGTATTCAAATAAAGTTGAGTTGTAGGAATGCAATGCATACTGCAGGCTGTCATCTCTCCTTGCAGTTTCATTTGCAGCATGGTCAGGTGGATGTTTGCTACAGCATTTGTTTGACAATAATCAGCTACATTAAATTTCCAGCAGACATCTCCACTCTCACTCTTTGCTGGGTAGCTAGAAATGTGGGACTAAATTATACAAGTATGGGTAGCAGCTTTTGTACTGAAATTATTTATCCATCCACTTGGACTTGGGGAAAATCACTAAAATGGAGGACAGAAATAAACTAAATTAAGAGAATTGAACACTGAACATGATTTCCATGGTGAACCTGCAACTATCTAATATTTGTATTTCAGAAAAGTCTTAGGTCTTAAGTCTTAGGATATGACAACATCTGAAATAAGGGCTCTAAGTCAATTTTTATTTGCAGTGCTCTCACTCTGATGCTTCTCTGGACTTTGAGGCTGCTCCTAAATACCAAACCCAGGAGTAGCCTAATGCAAAAAGCTGCTCAGAAGCTATGAGTCTCTGCAGTTGTTTGCTGATTAGCCATGCACCGGTGATTTTCTCTTGTTCTTAACAGATTAACAGATAATAAATTAACAGATAATAAATGGGCCATTTTCTCAGTGATATTGAGGTTTGGTTATCGGGATGCTGGAGGCGGATGTTTCCTGGTAGAAGCCTGTCAGCCCCAGCGCTCGTTTCCCTGTTGGATTGTCAGAGCTCTTCTTTTGACCTTCAAGGTGCAGAACAGGGCTCGTCTATTCACTCGAGCTTTCGCCTGAGGAGAGGAGACTGAGGGAAATCAAGCCTGCTCTTGGATCACAGTCTATTTGGCTTGACATTGTCAGGAAGTGTTATATATCACCGCAAATGTTTACTTAGCCTGTTGGTGAAGCACACTTTATAGAATGAAGGATATATAAAAGCAGCATGTGTATGTGTAAAGAAGGAGACAGTTAAATAGCACTAGGGCAGAACCAAGAAATGAAAGAAATTAAATGTTCTACCGTAATCCACCCCAGTGTGTCCGCACTGACAATTATTTTCCACTGGTTTTGAGACTGAATTATGTCTGCCAAAGTGGAGGAGTTTAGGTATTGAAAATAATGTATTTTACCTTTATAACACGCATTTAGATTTGAAAGAATACACTGCGAGTTGCCTGGAAGAAGCAGAATTTGCAGAAGATTCATCTGCTTCTACCCGGCACACAGACTGTGCCAGGAGAGCTGATCGCAAGCCTGAGGAGGGAGTTGGGCAGAGGGGCAGGTCCACGTCACCAGGCTGCAGCAGGGCTCCTGAGGGACAAGGGAGCTCCAAAAATGGGAGTTGACATAAAAAACAGAAGTTTTGTCCAGTAAAAGTAGTAATTCCCAATTCTATCTCTCTCTTTTTTCTAGATGGGAAATTTCTTTTAATAGCAACATCAGTTCTATTTCTTGTTGGAAATAAAATAGCAAACAGCTAAATCAAAATGCCCAATGAATTTCCTGGGGAAAAAATATTAAAGAAATACTCAAATTTTTGAGCAGGAGGAGTTGCATTTTCTGATAAACTTTTCCTATACATATGCAATAAATCTGGAAGGAGTCATGATGGAATTAAGGAAAAAAACAGTTTTTTCTCTGCTTTTACAAAATATATTCATGGAATTTCTTCTTACTCCCTAATCTTTTCATTCATGTATGCAGGAAGGGCAATACTGACCTACCACTACTCTTTACCCACAGCAGCAAGCCACTGTGAGATCAGTGTGATAGGCATGAAGTCCTGAATCTGAGTGGCAAGATCTTACACCATCCTCGTGCACTGTGTGCCACAGTGTTGTCTTGTACTAGAAAAGCCCCTTTCACAGTCTCTGTGGCACATGAGACCTCCTCTGTCTCATCCCATCTGAATCAAACCAGCTACAGCTGTACGACTGCAGCTAGCACAAAGCGATGCAAATGCTCCTTCCCTTTTCCCATCACCCAGAGTAAAAATAGAGCACGACTGGATCAGACTACTGGCTAGACCATCTGAGTGTGGATTTAGGGAATGAGAGAGATTTTGAGGTTTTTTTTAATAATTCCAAGAGACTATTAAAATCGGCTTAAATGTCAAATTTCTGAGAAATTATTTCTGTGAGTAAATCTGATCGATATAAACTTTACATCCATCCCCCTTCAAACACACTTGGGGAGAAAACTCATCTCTGAACATGCCTTCAAACATTCTGAAAGTGCAGATCTGAACAGCCTGGTTATTGCTAACATATAATGTTGTTTAAAAAATAATAATTTACCATGAATTTTTGTAGGCGATGTGTTAGGAGAGGAATTAGGAAATACAGTGAGTAAGAAATAGATTAGCTTAGGCTATTATAACCAACCTAAATTTTTTAAATGGCTCTCCAGTTTATCTCTCCTGCAGCTGTATCAGACCTTGTAATGGGATTAGACTCTGCCTTAAAAAAGCAATTCTTATTTTTTCTGAGTCCTAGGCTTCCAGCAGGGAATAGCATCCCAGTTATTCCCCAGAGAGACTGCAGTTTATTAATGGCAAAGGGGAGACACCTACGGAGACTAAATCAGCGTGAACTGGTTTCAGCATGATAGGAGCTGGTATATAGGGTGTGCTTTGCAGAACAGCCTGGTCCTAGTTTTGATCAGATACAAATAGCTGGTACAGGACTATATGGCTCAGGATCAGTCTGGCTGAGAGCTATAAAAATCCTTCCTACTCTCAAAAAATGAAGGAATATATTGTTAAGATAAAAAGAAGATAAAATCCTATGCTTTGCTACATCTGACCTAAGAACAGAAACACATCACAAGTGCCCCAGTAAAGTATAGGTGCTAAGGTGCCCCAAAATGATGAAAGTCCCCAAGTTCAGGTTTTCAGTGATCTCAGCTGTTGAGTTACTGCCACACTCTTTCTGTAAATTGTAAACTGAGCATCCTGATTATAGAGGAGTCTGGCACAGCTGGCACTCAGAACTGGGGAATCAGATGTCTGCCGATATTAATAAACAAGCAGGGGGCAGGATAGACTCTGAAAGTAAGTAACAGTTGCTGAAGCTGATGAGGATACCTTCAGAGAGACACAGAGACATGCCCTGTCTAGCAAACGGGAGTAATCTGTGTTTCAGTAATCTTGGTCTAGTAAGGTGCTTTTTTTTTTTTTAGCAAGGCACTTCATTGTGTACATTGCTAAACATACCGATGTTTGAATCTTGGAAGCTTGGACAGCATGCAGCACTCAATGCATGCACAATATGCTCCTGTAGTGCATGCAGCACTCTTTCCTGCACGCCAACAGGATCTGTCGGGGTCACATGCAGAGCACCGAGAACAGTACTGTCATTGCTCTTAGTGATTTATTTTGCTCTTGATTTAAGCAGGATTATGAATTGAGGTTAAATTGTACATCTCTTTAATCCCTATTGTGGGTAGTTTCAGGACAGATCTGCATGTGTCAGGAATTCTTGGTAGAGTCCCTGTTTGTCATGGATGAGGGCAGGGGCTGCACTACGCTGCCTGTTCTAAAGACAAACTGAGACATGTTGTGTGGGCTTGATCTCTGGGATGACCTGGGTAATTCTTTGTAGAAGTGGCAGGTTTTCTTGCTAGGCCAACATGTCTTTGGAAGGCTGTCCTAAAGCACAATTAGGAAAAGCTGTGGCGTTGTGCCATTTTTCAGTGTTTCCATCCCAAATTTAAGCAGGATCTGAAGAAAATGCCTATTAGTAAGAAGAAGAATTGTAATCTCTGTATTACAACTATTTACATTTTCATGAAGAATTTATAAATTTGAATAAGTCTGTGTGTGTTTTTATGTGCATATACATATGCACACACAAATGTATGTATGTGTTACTCTGACTCCAGAGATAATACCTACTGATGATCCTCATCTGGCTTAAGGAGCTGGCATGACCCTGACTGCAGAAGCAGGAGCACAAGTGGGACGGATGATTTCATGGGGCGGGACAGCATCAGCTGACACTGGATTATAGCAAAAGAGTCTGCAACATCATCATCTGTTACTGCTCCTTTGCACAGTGCTCAGTGTTAGAACTTGATGTCGAATATGCTTTGAAAGTTCTTTTGTGTTTGTTGAACACAGCAGTATGCGGGGACTTATGCATTAAGCATGACAATCTGGTTTTCAAATAGATTCTGTCCAGGATTTATAAGTCCCAGTCATCCTTTTTATTCACACATACACACAACAAACACTGCTTTGGGGTAAGGTAGACCCTCCTGATTTATGTTTTATCTTTTTTTTTCTTTTCTCTTGTCGTGTCACTGATTCCTCTGTAAAATCAGTGTATTGAGTGAATGCGCTGCTGAATACGCCTCAGGTCATCCAGAGAAAGCATGTATTTGCAAAGATGTGAAACTATAATTTTCATAAGCAATGTATGCATTGGAGGGTACCGCTTTTAGTAGAAAAGGGACTGACAAGATAGGCTTACACATCTCCATGGAGTTCATTTTATGATGTCTTTCTAAAAAGCTAGAAAGTGTTTGTCTTGTATTCATGTATGATTTTTAATGAAAAAAAACATAGTCAGTGTCCAGCCATACAAACAGAAACACGGACATGAGAACTGAGCTACAGTGAGCTGCTGAGCACAGAATTGAACTCTAGCCAACTCCACCCCCATCACTGTCTTAAAAACAACTTGGCTTCAGTTTTACATTTCCGTATTAGTCTTGTGTTTAGATGTGTTACACAGGTCTAAAGAGAAATGGCAGGGATTAAAATTGCCTTGAAATTAGGACTTTCAGTAACAGGGGCAGTGGCTCCGGCTAGGTCAAGGACATCACAGTAATGTCCTGGTGGAAAAAGATAAAAGAGTGAGAGTAAGAGAATTTGAATGCTCAGGCTGAATAGGAAGTAAATAAATGTAATGTCATTGGCAGGACAAAGAAAAATTCCAAGGAGAGAAAATGAGAATTATTTAAGGGTTGTCTCTAAAAAGACAGTGCTGCTGCATAAGAAATACACAGGCTGTGAAGTAAATGTCTGCTCATACAGAAGTAACCACACACTTAGCTTGACATATGCCCATTTGCTGCAGAACTTTCTTGTCCTCCTCATTTCCCTGGCAGCTGGGCAGTTGCTCCAGGAGGAGAGAGATTTTCTGTGTGACAGGTTCTGTCCATCAACAGCTTCCCAGATAAGAGTCGTGGTAGACCATCAGGCTTCCCCCAACTGTTTGTTAAATTTTAAAGAGTTCTGGGACTTTCTAGTAACCAGAACCACTGAGCATGCTAGCTATTGGGTTGGGTTTAAAAAAAAAAACAAAAACAACTGGGTGGGTTAAAAGAGGTTTGAAGTGAAACTGGGACCCAAAACGTGATCAGGAATGGTTTTACTAGTTGGAAGCAAGACGGAAGAAGGATGGTAACAATGTTTTAAGTATTTTTTTTTTCTTTAAATGTGTTTCTTTTTTCCAGCTGTCAATGAACACAAGAGATAAAACTTATAGTCAAAAAGAGGGCCGTTCCTTTCATTTTTCAGGCCAGAAAGAAAGAGAAGGCACTAATGGAAATGCTGTGAGAAAGCCAGTTATCAAGATAAATGGGGCAAATTTTAGGCTTAAATTCAAGATTTCAAGAACAGTCATCTAAATGTAATTATTTTCACCACTGTCCCCACTTCCAAAATTCCTGAGCACTCCTGCTGTGTGATCAGTAGCTTTGAAAATTGAACCATCCAAATAGCAGTTTAAGTGTAGCAATAGAGTTTCCTTATAAAACTGAGAAAACCTACTCAAGAGATTCAGTTAAATGTCTAACTTTTTGAGGGTAATTACCCTAAACAATTTTCCCAGCCATGCAAAACTACAGTGTCATTTATGGTATTCCAACACGTTTCAGAAACTCTTGGGCATCAGCAAAGAGGAAATGTTATTTGCAGAGGGCTCTCTAAGCGAAGTTGTTAGAGCCAAGAACCTCCAAAAGTACTTTGAAGGAGGGAAGGGTTACCAGAACTTCAGAACCTGCTTGGATTAGGGATTGTACAAAATCAAAGATCATTATTTTCCTGCACTCATTTTTCTGTTTATATTTAGCATGGCATTCTCGGCATCAGTAACTCTTCGTTTTACTGCTATTTAAAATAGACCCCATTGCATGTGAATATTTGATTTGATTTTAATATTGTCATGGTACTCCTTGTTAGTCACAGGGCTACAACGCTGCTTTATTCCTTTAAATATGGTTAAAGAGGACTTGTTTAGTCTAATTTATTAAATGCTTAAATCCTCCTAATTTCATAAACAAATGCTCTGGCATACTTTTTCATTTTAGTGTAGAAGCTCCTTGCATGCAATTGTTGACTGAAATCACTTTCCCCAGTGACCCCCAGGCAGCCTTGATGTATCACATCCCTAATTGCTGACTGTGAGTCCAGAAGTCAAAAGCAACAAGAGATAATTGTTTTATTTTCAGTCTTTGTTTTAATTTGCAATTTTGAAGTTAAATGCTTCCAAAGTTGCCAAACAGTGCTATTGCCTTTTTAATTGCCTAATGTGAGAAATGTTTGCCAAGTGCCTTACTAAGTGAAGAAATACCACAATTTTCTGATTAATAAAAGCCTTCTGTAATTTAATCTGAAGTGCCATACTGACCAAAGGAAAATGTCCTTTGACATGGCCTCTTTTACAGTCTTTGATTACTTGAATACTGCTATTTATCTGTTTTAGATCTATTTATGTTCAAATAAATGCTTTAACAAAAATAAATAAATAAATAAAATAAAATTCAGCCTTGCATGTGGAATATGTACAGATCCCAGTGATCTTCTGCATGACTTGAGCTGCTTAATTGTACTCTTAGTTCTAAAAATGGATGAGTTACACAAGGGAACACTAGCCTGTGGCCATGGTTGAAAGTGCATATTTCTGTGAAATATTCAAATGTGAACCCAAGTTTTCCAGAGTGAAAATGCAGATTTACATATTTGATAAGATCTGGAAATGGCTGTGTGTCATGTAGTGGACCTGTCGTCATGTAAGTCACAGGAAAGCCATGGACACTAGCAATAAAATAGATGTAGTACACAGGCAAGTATTGCTGAAAGAGTAACACAATGTTGGCTGTCAGTGGAAACTGTCCACTTCATTCTCGTTTTAGTTACAGATGACAACTGTTCAAAATGTTATGAGTTTCTATTTGACAAGCATTTGGAAGGAAAATCAAATTTTTCTCGCGCAGAAGGGGAGGTTAGTTGTCTCAGAAGAAGAACATTTCTTTATTTCCAGACTGATCTGGATGGAAAAGAATGATCAACTTCATCTAAAGTCTGCAATAATTTGATTCTTATCCTAGTTGAAACCGGAAATTAATGATAAATTATTCTTATTTATTTATTGCTTTTTGTTCATGGATACTAACAAATTTCACAAAGATAGGAAAGTGAATTCACAGTGATGGATAAACTGAAACATAGCAAAGTTAATGGCTGTTTTTTCAAGGTTTTAAGGAGATGTAACTGCCAGTGAAATAAATTTATCTTCATTCCAATATTTTTCCTAATAAACTTTCAGTAACTTACCTGCTGGGGAGGGAAGGATGACAAAAGAAGGTGAGTTCTGTACAACAGAAAACATTTTGGAGGGAGTTTGCCTAGGATATGTGGGGGGATTTGTTTATCCATTACTGTTCAATATCTTTGACCAGCAATGGGACAGAGGGTGGGATCTGCAGTCTACATACCATGGTTTCTTTCCTGCTTTTATGTAAGACTAGCAAAATCATCTTTAAGCTCCGAGTTGGGTGCTGTCCTCTTTCATGCTCCGTCCTGCAGCTGTGAGCTACTTCTGGGCAGGCGGCAGCAGCCCTGGCTCCTCTGCACCCCTCTACGCAACAATCATAGAATCATAGACTGGCCTGGGATGAAAAAGACCACAATGATCATCAAGTTTCAACTCCCATGCTATGATGTGCAGGGTTGCCACATCCAGCCTGGCTTTGAATGCCTCCAGGGTTGGGGCATCCACAACCTCCTTGGGCAACCTGTTCCAGTGCATTACCACCCTCTGTGTGAAAAACTTCCTTCTAATATCTAAACTAAACCTCCCTGTCTCAGTTGTCAATCAATTTGAAGTGATTTGTGTAAAATTAGTGATATGTGATTAGCATTTCTAAAGGACTGTCATTCTAGGCTAATCAGGTGCATATTAAAATAATTATGAAAAAACATATGTGGAGAAGCAGAGAAAATAAGTCTTGGTAGTAAATCAGTCTTAGGAACAAAACTGCTGAAGGCATCATGATATTTGAGAAGAGATTCCTGGTTATGACCATGGGTAATAACAATTTGGGAATCATCATTGGCAAGGCTAAGTTCAACTTTGCCAGTAAATAAATCCATATGACTAAAAAATCATTCACTGTTTGAAAATGAGGTCCAAGTTCCTCACAAGCTGGAAAATGCACTCCTGACTATGCACGTATTAGCTGTCCAAGTGCTCCTGTTGGCACTAACTGTATGATTTGGGGATCTGTGGTAAACACCAACGTGAATAACACAACTTGCGACCACAGTGGTAAGCGTTTGTTACTGTACCATCATGGATGTTCAGACTGTCATGCCCCTCTGCTGAAGAATGTTGGAATTCCTTTAAAAAATTAATAATTTCAGTATCAGTTTCCTTACTTGATAAGAATTACATCTGTCATCTGAAATCCATAGTAATCTTCCTCTTAATGCTAATGTAGGAACTCATCTTGGAACTAAATATTGGTGGTTGTTCTGATTATGAAATGATTACTTGAGGTATATATGAGCATAATAAAATCCTATCCAATGCTCATAAATCTGTAATTGATCGTGAGCTAAGTCATAGGGGAAAAATGTAAATATTGATTGTACTTGGGAAGTAGATGGCAATATTTTACTTTTCTATCTCCAAAACCTAAAACCTCAAAGTTAAGAAAAAGAACCTTAAACTGATTTTAAAAAAAACAAACATATGGGATAGGAAGAATGTATTTAAATATAGAAGGATAATTCAGCAAATGGAAATGGAAAAGTAGAAGTAGTATAAAGTTTATAAGGGAAGAAAGAAAGAAAACTAATATAAGCTCTGTGGTCAATATAGAATGGTAATAGATTAAGAGTAAAGGAACAAAGCCATTATATTCCATTACTAGATGTAAGGGCAATGTCCTTACTGCAGGGAGGAGAGAATGTGTTCGATAAATATTTCTGTGCTACAACTAGGAAAGAGGTAGATGATGTATTCACGTGATAGCTTGATGAAAATTTTTCCATTCCTGCAGTTATTAAGGAGCATATTAAAACAGCACTAGCTACTTTAACAGCAACAGATTTCTTCTGGGAGTTTTAGAAAATGTTTTTTTAGACAGTAACTTTTATTTTTAATAGTTCTTGGAAAGCTGTGGAAGTTTCAGTGGCCTAGAAGAAATCTCGTGTTGTCAAATGGTTTATAGGTCTTAAGAAACAACAGAATGACTTGCATGGCATTGCTTTGGTATAGGATGAAACAATGTTACTGTAAATAATATTGTTTAACAGAGGCTCCCAGTTTCTGTTAGGCTAGTTCATTTTATTTCCGAAATTGTAACAATAAAATTAAAGTCCTAATCTGTTTTGTAAAGCCTTCATCTTACTCTAGCACAGAAATTTGATGACCAAGTTGATGTGACATGCATTAAAGGAACTTCAACAGGCAGGAGCCAAAACTGAAGTGTAACCAGGGATTCATCGCAGTACTTGTTTCCCTCTGAATGTTTGAACCTTAAAGTCCCATTTCACATTTCATCCATACCTACTTCAGCCAAGTCTATATTAGATGTGATAGCGTAGAAAATATCAAAGCACTCTGACTCTGAAAGATAAGAAAATTGTAGCTAAATCTAATAGACTATAGTGAATGAATTTGTATCAGATGGATATAAATTAGGATGCTCACATAGTAGGAATGATGTGCCCTCTGTGAACAAGGGAGGTTTCCCAGGACTATTAGAGGCTGCTCCAAAGTACATCAACCTGTACTACATCAATGAACAGGCCAGCATGTCCCTCAGACACCCTTCTCGCCTCCAGCAGTTCCCATTTGTACAGAATCTGATTCAGGACTCTATAAAGGTCCCATAGACATCACTACTATCAGACAATTACTCTACATTTTCATTCTTAAAATAACTTTGTACGCGCAGCTGCAATGCATTTAAAGAAAAAAAGGATGATTACGTTGACCAGGAGCACCTGATATTTCAATTCGGGATATCAAGGCCAAACAGCTTTTAAATCCCATTTGAACTGCTTAATTTGTTAAGAGAGACTTTATGTAAAAGAAATGTAGTCCTGATTTTCCAGGGAATAGCTCCTTGCAGCAGGTATGGTGAAGCTGATAATGCATCTTGTAGAGGGTGGTACTTAGACTTTCCTGGGTTGATTATAGAAAGTTGAAGCGCTTTACAGCAGTCTAGGTCATAGTGATATAATTATGTAAGTATGAGTGAGCTACTTTCTTTACCCCAAATGACTGGCGCAGTTCAGAAAACCACAGACTGTGAATGAGCTATGATATTCAAGAGCTCTCAAAGAGGAAAAAGTTGAACTTGAATACACTATGCTATATTAAAAAAAAAACAAAAAAAAAAAAAACAAAAAAAAAGTTAAAAACAGCTTCATACATTGTAAGCTTTAGCAAGTTCCACAGATATTTTTGTCCCTTCTGTTCCATCTAGGGATATGCTCTTTTAGAGTGGTTTTAACTGATAGCATTTTTAGAGCTTTCTTACTTATTCACATGTAGGAGCATAACAGCCCTGTGTTTTGTGTACTACTATCTTTTGTTAGGACTTTCCTTATTTGTTGGCTAAGGAAAGTGTACAGATTCATTCAAGATGGAGAAAGTAGATTAAAAGACATATTGTGTCCTGTAGAATTAAGATATTTTATTCTTTAATCTGAAATAAAACCCATTTAGACAGGTATTAGTTTTCCTCTTTTTGTCCAAGGGAGCATAACACCTGACAAAAACAATCTTGATGCATCTACATTTGGTTTTGGTTTGGAGACAGAACAGTGGTTCTAAACAAAACAAAAACATTCAGATATAGATAATTAACAATATTTTTTCACAGAAAGATGGCTTTTCTCATATGCAAACAGAATTCTTTCTTAGAGTCTATTTGCCTTAAAATGCTCACCTCACCAAATAGTTTAGAAATTCTAAGGACAGCAGAACTCATTTTCCAGCTGACTTCAGTTCCTTGTGTAGCTGTGGAAGAGAACTCTCTGATCCTTTTTTGAAATATTTAATTTATATCTTCTGTCTATCCATGCATAATGATAGCATTTTTGACATGTCTTATATAAAGCACATTTGTAAGAAACCTGCATCAGAGTGAATCCCATGGACTCTCTGTGGAACAATTGCCTATGAAAACAATATCTAAAGATCACTTCAGTTTTCCCCAGATTTATTCTGCAGTATGTCGTAAGAATTGTATTTTTATGCAGGTTTTGTTTCCCAACCTAGAATAAATTAGGCTTTATCACTAAAGGAACGTACATGAAATCAGTGAAGGGTTTTATGATTTCATTAATATTGATTGTACTATACATTACATGATGTTTCCAAAACCAATTCTGCTGGAAGCACTGGAAAAAAAAAAAGACTCCTTCAAGATGCCTTACAAAGAAATGAACAGATGTGTTCAGGAACACAGGCATCTCTCCTGCCCCACCAGCGCTCCTGACACTGCCCCACTCAGCCAGCAGTCTGGCTCTGCTCCATGCTTGCACCAGCAGCCACAGTGTGTAAATGGCCACCGGTGCTCAGTAATAACCCACGCTCCCATGGTAAGGAGTACATGTGCATTGACTCTATCTCTTGAGGTCCCTTCCAACCCCTGCAATTCTGTGATTCTCTGTAGTATAATTTCAGTCTTCATTCTCTAAAGAGTGGCTTCTCTATAGTTTGTCTGATTTGAACAGTGATGATAAATGTTTGCCACTTGTTGCTGGAGAATGTCTGTCTGTTAGGCTTCAGCAATACAACATGTGAGAGCACTTGTATGGATTTCAGTGTCACTGGTTTAGCACTCAAAATAGGGACACGCAGTTTATGTTAGGCCAGACTGCCTTGTTTCTTGCACTGTAAGTTGAGGCTGTGTGGGCTAGGATCCAGTATTGCAGTTACACTCTGGATAGGCTGTTAGGCTTTGCATGCAAGCTTGGAGAGTGTCACTGAGGTCTCAGTGTAGTATGTGCTATGTTTCTATAGCTGTTAACCATGGACATGCAAATGCATAGTAAGAACTGCTCTGCCTTCTGGAATGTCCTAAGGCTAAGGGATGCATTTACTTTACAACCCTGCTGAAATCATCTGCAACACGTTCCTTGTTTAACTGGTCTAGAATTTCATCCCTATTATATTTTAAGCTTTTGAATGCAATTTGTTTTAAATATTCTTGAGCCACATTTTCTTGCCAGTAGTATACACCACTAGGACTGGAGCTACATTAAGTCTGTTCTATTATGCACATTAGGTAAGTCTGCAGGCTGTGTGTCTCTGTCATGTAGTCACAGGGAATGGTATAGCCCACTTATATGAAAGTATAAAATTATGTTGTTCTATTTTCTGAATGTTTAGAATTCCTCAGGAAGGATTTGCTGTAAAATAGAGGATTAGACAAAAATAATGTGCTTAGTCTTAGAGCAGGAAAATGCAATTTATGCCACTGCACTAGTTAGCTCATCAAGTTGAAGATGTTGAATTTATGTGACATATGTGTTCTTGTTGCTGCAACACATTTAAAAGATTATGTTGAAATGGAACAAGATGCCTATTAAAAAAAAATCAGGTTAAACAGGATTTTCAAATGTACATACATTCAGTGCATGTGAGACTAGTTAACAAATAAAAAACATTTATTTAAAAGCATTTCACCCATAGACAATTAAAATTTTTCTTAAAAGTTTGAAGCAGCTTCCACATTTTACTATATGCTTTTTATTATTAACTTGCATGGCCAAATTTGTGCTGGCTAGTACAGCTTTTAAAGACATTGCTTGTTGTAGGACTATGCATTCTCAAATTTGGTTTGTTGTAAGCCAGATCATCAGTTCAGTCCTGATATACCAAAAATCATACATGAGTTATGTTTGTACCATCCCAAGTGTTCTTCTTAAAGACAGTAAGTACTTTTTTTCTTGAGAGGTCAGTTTTGTACTGCAGTCTATTGCATGGAAAAAATTCCAAAAACCTCAAGCATTTGCATATAAATGCTAATGCTGAAATATATATTCTAAATTCCTCTCTCAAATAATTGAGTTTAAGCAGCTGTATGGATGTTTCTTATTACAAAACAAAACAAAACAAAACAAAAAAACCCACAGCAAATACCACCAGCAAAGCTGCAGTTTTACTATATATTCCTGTTCTTCAGCATGTACAGTTATACCTCTGAATTATACCTGTACAATTCAGAAGCATGAGCTATTGAGGATTGGACTAAATGATCTCCAGAGGTCCCTTCCAACCTCTACAGTTCTGTGATTCTGTGATCTGATTTTCATCCTTTGCTGTCAGGAGCTTATCATTAAAGTCTGAAAAGACATGCTTGATTTTCTGATGCCTGATCTTTTTTTTGCCCTGTAGTTAGGGCTGCTACATGAGAAGAATTAAATGCTTAAATACTGAGTACTCAGTGCTGAATTTGTCTGCTTTTGGACTAGAGTGTGAGACTTCTTGACTGTACAAAGTCATAAATGTACAGTCAAGTTAACTGGACTATCTCTTGTGCTATATATATATATATATATATATATATGTAGGTATGTATTTTGTTTGGTACACTCTTACGTAACCTGTGGTCACAAGGTTATACCACCTTAGAAAAGTTGTGCAAAATGGATTTGCTGCTTATGTCACAAACTAAGATTGAGGTGCATGGGTAGACACCATTTGTAGCCTCTCTGATTTCAGAAGTTGCATCCCCTACTATATGGCGAATCTCACATTAAGCTGAACAGGAAAAGAGCATGCAGGAGAATTTCAGGTAGGAAAATTTGTTTGATGCATGTTTGGTCATAAGAAAATAAATCCACTGTGTAAATCATTTCTATATGTAATTTTACAGTGAGTGGGATTGTTTGGAAAAGAGATTAAGTTTAGGCTAAAGTCTAGTAAAAAAAACATGTTTTAATATAGCATGTTATCCTGCCAAACTCCATCGAAACTGTTCTACTGACATCACTGGAAAAATCTTGCTAATCTGCAGTTTTTATAATCTAAAGAATTGGCTCTGCCAGCGCAGGCATGTGTGCCAAAAGCCCCAGCTGGACTCTTCGTGCAGACACAGTTCCACACAGGTGTAGGAGGGCTGGAGTGAGGATTTCTGACTTGCAGCAGCACAGACCATAATGTTTCCAGAAATGACATAGGAGTAGGGTCAGTAAGTTATTACTAAAAGGACTCTACTGTGCAAATGAGTGCCAGCACATGAGCTTTCTCTCCCAGGAGAGTCCAAAACAGCAGATTGCTTCCTAAACTTTCTGGGGCCCTCTCCATTTCTATGGAATATTCTACAATGCTCTCCTGTTATATACTTACAAAATGCATACAATCAGCAAAGGAAATTTGTGTCCTGATATCAAACATACCTTAGCGCTTTTGTTCACTTCCCTGTTTGCAAGCCTTGTGGGTTTGTGGCTGATATTCTACATTTCTGGGACAGCCTGGTTTTGGCAAGCTAGCCTAATTGCTTTGGACATGTCATTTAGGTGCCTACTGATGTGAAGGGTGCCTAGTGGGACTTTTAAAAGGATGCGGCCTTCGGTGCTGTTAATGTATGTATGAGTTTTCAGACGCAAGGCAGGGGAGTTGGGACAAGTAGAAGCGAAGCATCCCATGAACAGCTCTGCTCTTGGTCATGTTCTGAGGAAGTCAAGAGAGTGAGGAATCCAGAACATGCTGTCACTTTGGGCAGCGTAGCTAGAGCAGATATGTAATAATGTTACTATAAAATAGTGCACTAACCCTACTTGATGTAGGGCAAAATAAACAGTGGTAGTAGTTTATAATAGACACGGGTTAGGTTTGCAGAACCCTCTCAGGAAAAAAATGTTAAATACCTTCTGGTTTGTGACCACTTCCTGCTGGTTGAGACCAAGATGGTTGTGAATAAAGCCAAGGTAGAGCTGTAAAGTCCTGAAGAGTATGAATGGCATTGCCCACAAATTTAGGAGTAAAATAGTGATTACAAAGATGATTTTACAGTATGTGTGTATACCAAGCAGGTTTGTAACAAGTGGCCGGTGTTGATAAAAAACATGGGAAGATTTGCATATAATAGTGATATTATTTTAAGGAAGGAAAACATGGAGATCATTTAAATTAGGTTATTGAAATTGGTCTGAACTCTGCAAAGAGAGAAAAGCTAGAAACTTGAGAATTCAGTTTAAAATAAGTAATGAGTTCTGCCAAGAAACAGTTGGGTCTGATGGCTAGGAATTTCATTTTTGAAAGCTCCTTAGAATGTCTTCCATTAATGTTTCCATGTTATGCTTCAATTCCTACCTTATTATACTTCAGTGAGAATTCACATAGAAACTATTGGAGAAATAGGTGAATTTCTAGTTGAGGGTATGGAGAGAGAATAAAAGTATCTTATTTTCTTTCATAATGCATCCTTCTGTAGTTTTTTATGACTACACCATAGCATTTACCATTTCCCATAAGGTGAATGAGACAACCAAGCTGTATTTCAGATGACCAAATCACTTAAAGTTGAGACCTATGGGATAAGCATTAACTAACTTCACAGGGAGGAAGTAATTCATTTCTCATTACAACTTCTGTTACAGTGTCCGTTTTGTACATGTTCAAAATTCCAAGTAAAAAAAGATACAGGTATGCAGAATACGATAATCACAAAAGCAGTCAAAATGAAAATAAAATTGCAAAATGTTACTGCTATCCACAGTCTTTCCTTCTGATATCCACTCACTAATAGCCTCTTCCAACAAAACTTACTTAGATTGTAAAACACTTGGAGTCTCACTTGTAATACTTCACTGGAAGACGGTCTTGAGTATTCTTCTGAAATGCTGAGTGCTTAATAACCTGCCTTGACTGTGAATGCTGTCAAATATTTATGCTTCCTTCCTTCCAATGTTTATTCAGAATGCATTTCTGTACAGCTGGGAAGGTTGTTAGGAGCTGACGACTGGGACTGAGAATGACAGATATTCTTAAAGGGGAAAAAAAGAAATCTTTCCATCCAGAAGATGCAGATGTTAATGTAGCCTGTGATGCGCAGTGTGAATTAGTGATGAGTAAAGCAGCATCCAGGCAAGATGAAAGACTAAATCATTGTGAAGACGATTCCTCAGTAAATGAATCCTTTGGAAGGAATGCACCACTTAGCAGCCCAGATTGAACCAACTTGAAACACAGACACAGAAAGAATTAAATTATTGACTAAGTAGCTTAATTCTAAGCATAGAAGGAAGGAGGACCTTTTGAAACTACGGAGCTAACTTCTTAATGATTTCTCATCAGATTGAGTATACTTCAGTGATAACT
The DNA here is from genome assembly GCF_023343835.1 of Lagopus muta. Classification (NCBI taxonomy): domain Eukaryota; kingdom Metazoa; phylum Chordata; class Aves; order Galliformes; family Phasianidae; genus Lagopus; species Lagopus muta. Next base: position 20,677,969 of record NC_064437.1, on the reverse strand, counting down.
ACAGTCAGGTGTCTTTTTCACGTAAATTGTTCTGATCAGTTCTAACAGACTGAAGTATTTTAATTAGTGAGTAGATAAATAGTGTAGATTATGGTAGTTAAATGCTCTCTAAAATAATACTCTTTAGAAACTCTCATTTTCTTTAGAGAGGCTAAGTCTTCATTCTTAGCAATTATACTTCATAATTCACAGTGCTTCGCATTTTAAAATAGCTGTGCAAACATTATGTAATCTCCCAGCATCCCCATGAGCCAGATAATGTTGTCTTTCACATTTTATGGATGGAGAGATCAAGACTAAAACAGTGAGTGTTCTCTTTACACTAACAGCAACTCCTAGCCACATGATTTCAGCTATCTTATGTTAGTTAAACAGACACTACTCTGCTTTACCATTCACTTTCGTGCAAGTACAGAACTCTGTGATCTCATTTCTTCTTCAAACTGTTAAAAAACTCCTCCAATCTGCTTACCGTATTTACTGCACAGCGGTTTTCCAACTGGCTCAACATCCTATTATTCATTTAGAAAAAGATGACCTTAGGGCCTTATTGTGTATTTCAGCAAGCCCCTCTTAAAGAAAAAAAAAGTCTGTATGCAGATGGTTCAGTAAAACTAAGCGTGAGACTGTGAGACTAGACCAAAATGAGCATCATAGGCCTGGTGCCTTACCTTTAGCTTCTTGTGTTTTGTTCCTTCAAGAAGAATGAGGGTACTGCATTCTGTATTTGCTAATTGAAAATAAAAGCTGTACTACCAAGTTCCTGAGATGCCTCCACACAGTTTTTCATCAAACCATTGAGTGCTTATTTTGTAGAAGTGCTGCAAATTCAGACTCTAGATAGGTCTTACAAAACCAAGAAAACTTATGCTAAATCATGAAGCTGAGCTTTTCAAGCATGGGAAAAAGTAAGAGAGACCTTACAGGATAGGTACCTAGTAGTCAAGAGGGAATCACTTAGAGATGAAAATCCAAATGCAAACACATAAGTGACAAGATAAACAGATTAAAACGTGAGATATGTCTGAGAATAAGAATAATCTGATTTGAGTACTTATTATGAAGATGGTGCTCCTTTCTGCTTTCTGTGAACAGCACAGCTCTGTTTTTTCTGTCTGCACTGTCTATCCCCAAGGTGGATAAGTGACACAGCAGCACAGCTAATTCTTCTCTCTTCACTGAATGTAGCACTAAGCCTACTAAGTCCATATCAAATAGATGGAAATAAAAATTCAGAGAACAAGAGTATCACATTTTCAAATGGATTTTAGAGTTAAACCCTTTGAATCTTCATTACATTTTTTGATATGCCAATGTAAAGTCAATCAAATTGGAGTATTTTTTCTTAAATCACATCTGATTTTATGTGCATAGACCATTTCTCTTTTATATTCACAAATCTGAAAACATTAATATGTACTTTTGGCTCCACTTCTTTAAGAAGCAATTTTAAAATAGTTTAGGAGACTGATTTTCAATCTAGGCTGTGTACTAGAAGTGATCTGGCACACCTGTTCTACACTTTGTTTTGCTGTAGAGTTTCACTTATATGTTTTTGGGGGGAAATTATAGCTCTTCAGTTTAGATTGCAGAGGTGACTATTAGGCACCTTGATCCCATCAAGTGGTTTTACATAAAAGGTGAAAACTTGGTTTTCCAGAGGCTCCTAAGGCCTCTGGTCATACCTTCCACACTAAGACAATAAGTTTCCTGTGTGTGGATCTGTATTTGAGTATCCTCTTCTTGAATATGACCATGAATAGAGGCTGTACAATTTTGCATGCATCTGACACTCTAAAAATTGATTAAAAATGTAGACAGTTTTTAATCTTCATTTCTTTGATATGCTGATGTTAATACACTGATACTGTTAAGCACTATGCAGGACACCTGGTCATTTTCTTCCTAATGCCTGGTTGTTAAGAGGGAATGATTAAATGACTGTTTTGTGGTAGACTCTGCTACCTGTCATTTTATAAATTTCAAAATCCATTCCACTTAACTACATTTGTAAGTTTAAATCTTTGTTTAAAATCCTAAGGGATGTATCTCAAAGCCTGTAACATGAAATTCCAAAAAAGATTGAAATACTTTACAATGCATTATAGAATTGCAGGTACAAGCTTGCATTTCCAAAAAGGCTTCTGACCTGCATTGCTGGTGATGAATAACCAAAAGGTGCAAGGTGGGAGAAGTTCTCTTGTTATATAAAGAAATAAGTTGCTCCTGGTAAGTTGTTCTGGCCTGGCTTTCAGGAATAAATTAATAATTATGTATATATATGTGTGTGTATATATACATCAGTTGTTAATGCAAAAACATCGAGGGAAACTGATGGTGAAAATTACAAAAAGAAATTAATGTGTATTGTATTTTCTTGAAATCAGATAGAAACTTATTCTTACATAGCAGGAGGAAAACAGATTGTCAACTATAAGAGCCTGGTTTTGGAGGAAAAATAATACAGTAAAGTAAAATTCCTTTTTGACACCAGTAACATTTCATTTGATTTACCTTTCTAAATTGAAATCAAATTTCAAACTGTATACAAATCGGATAGTGGCTGGAAAATGTACGCAGTGTGACTGAGATGGTGTTTTCTAGCAGTTTGGTCTACACATAAGGGCTGCAACCCTATAAGTCAACTTAGCACTGGTATCACTGCAGCCATTTTATGGAAGAGGGAATGTGTGAATTCTTAAAATGCAACTCCTCTCCTTCCAGTTAAATGAGATGAATTGTGGCCATATTATCCAGTATGGCACTGGTCCCATTAAAGCTCATGTGGATGCAGATGCTGTACATCTCCACTGGAATTTGAAGGAGTGTAAGTTTAAAACATAGCTTAGGAGCAACAAATGGGAAATCTCAGAGTATTTGTAACATCTAAAACTTAGATATGAGAGGTTTTTTTGTTCAGTACAGAAAAGTCACAGGCTGAAAACCTTCATGAAGCACTTGCATGCTTTCTCATGTCCTTAGTTTCCCCTTCTCATTTAAATACACTCTTCCTCCCCCACTACATTAAATAGCCTTCATGGACTGCAAGAGAAACAAGAATGGAAACAATAGCTCATATTGCAGTGCTCTGAACTGAAACATTTCCGAATACCCGGAGGAGCAGCAGTGGCACTGGCCACCTCTCATTCTGCAGTTTCTCACTCCTGCTGCCTTGCACAGCCAGGAAGTGGGACTGCAAATTTCAGAGAAGCATCTGGGCCCAACTTGCATCTTCACTAATCTTACACCATGTAAAAAAAGTAAATATTCTGTCCATATATACTCATGAGAGAATTACAGGGTGAAGTCTGTGCGAGTGGGGAGTTCAGTGTCTGAACATTCACTGTGCCAGTCTGTCTGTACGTGCTGTGCTTGTATATATATATAAGCATGTATAAGTATAAGCAATGGTATTGAAGAGAATTTTTGGCTAGGATTTCTGGAGAAGTAGTAAACTAAGAGATGGGATTTTGTTAGTCACAAAATGAAAGGATCATAGTAGTTTTTCTGCTGTTTATTTTCATACAATCAAATTGCTTTTTGGCTGCTTTCTTGTAGTTTTTCTCTGTGATTCTCTAAAGCTATGATGTTTGATTTGCTGCAGTAGAAGGAGCTGACTTTTTCAGTGCCCTGCAAAAGACAGTTTCATTTTTCTGTGGTCAGATCACTGCCATGTGATTTTCTTATATTGGATATTTCTTTCTGTTAACTAAGAACTTTGTGCTATGAGAGGGTATTTAGCTTTTTTTTTTTTTTTTCTGATTCTTCATCAGAAAACTCAATAAACCCAGAACACTTCTAGAATGAGCAATAAAGGAATTTATTTTCACATTTAAATACAATATTTGTTCCCTTAATTGCATCTCTTTGGCGTAAGAAGCTGCTGTGTTCAGCAATTTCTAAGTATTGTATCTATTGTTTCTAAAGTGGCTTAATGATGGTTTTATCTTTTATGATCGCCTTCTGCCTTTCAAAGTCTTCAGTGACTAGTCTTGCTGCAGCTTGTACTCTGATTTAGACTTTGCTTTTATTATTTCTTATTTACTACACTGATAAGAGAACTTGATTTGTGTGCACACTACAGAAAGCTGTGAGCTTCCATAGTGCCAGACAAGGGATTACAGTCTCCGCTGCAGCAGGACGTTTTTCAGCAGAGCTCGGTGGGAGCTACCAGCTCTCTCCAGAGGCCTTTGCCTGGCAAGACATCAAATGCAAGGTAGTGTCTGGGGTACAAGGGCTTCCTGCTTGTTCTTTCCTAACATGTACAGCAATTAGTATGTGTTCTCTTCTCTCCTGGGGAGAAAGGAGAGGAAAGAGGATCCTCAGGCAGCCTCAGACTTCCCTGCTGCAGTACCAGAGAAGAAAACCATCCTAGATGTTGGAAAGGCAAAGCCAAATAGCCACATTCCAGCTCTCTGTGCTGTGGGGCTACTCTGGCTGACACAGTCTGTAGTGTGAAGCATTGCGGTTACCCTGGCTGAACTGATCAGGGTCTTGCTGATTCCTGAATTATGCATATGTCATGGTGTCATTGTAGTGCCCCTAACCACCTTCTCCTCCAGAAAGCTTTCTGGAGAGAGCTGCCAAAGGGCCAGCTCTCTATTGTTCAGTTATCCCTCATGCTGGCAGACTCGTCTTAAAACCTCTGTGATTTCCTCAACTATAGTAAGACAGAAGTCTTCCCAAAGTGGCTCCTGTTCCTGCTGGCCTCTCTTAGAGCGAAGTGTCCTCAGCTTACAGAAATCAACACTAAAAGCTGACTAATTTCTATAAGTTGAGTCTTGATCTCCCTCTTTGAAGTAGTTTTCAATTTTTGCTGGTTTTCAATTTAATTCACTGTTGCCAGCCATCGGATCTGGCAATCTCCCTCCTTCTGTCTTAGTGTCCTTAACTGGGGTAGTTCAGGTCTGGCTCTTCCTGGAGGATCCCAAGAAAACTGCTGGTGAAGTTCTCTGTTCTGTAGGTAGCAGACATGGGAGCTAGAAACATAGGTACAGATCTTGCAGAAGGAGGAAAGTGAGGATAAAAAGAACCTGAGACTGAAGGCTGTGAAAAAAAACGACCCACCCTGCAAAACGGTCAAGTCCTTAATGAGAAAAGTGGAATGGCAGCCAAGCTTAGCCATGTTTCTGGAGGTGTTGCGTCTCTGTTCTTATTTTATATCCCAAGACTGGCTGTTATCTTTTATTTCTGAAGGATAGGCCTTGATGCATGGCCCAATCACCAGTTTATGTTGCCTTTAAGGTGTGATAAACTAAGTGTATCCTTCCAAAGAGACCAAGCCCTGGCTACCAGTACTGGCAGAAGAGCTCTGAAAAGTTTCTGGCTATTTCTCTTCTTTCCATGCAAGCTCTTGGAAGAATATTCCTTTAGAACGGATTATTTATTTAGTCTTAAAACAAGAATCCAAACGTGCTGCACCTTTTCCCCCACAAATGCTGGGCATATTGGATGGCTCATGTGACCCGCCCCTTGGTTTGAAGGTCTGGTGCTTCTGCCTCATTTGAAACATGTGATGCTTGCAACACATTGTATGCAGCACACTTTTCAGCCTACTCTGGCTGTAAATACATTACAGCCTCTGTGCTCAACCCTGATTTTTCCCAAGCTCTCCCTGTGCAAGCTGTATGCCAAATGCAGGATCATGCCACATGCACCAGAAGTTCCAAAAAAGTTTGTATATTTTTTTTTATTGGGAAAGGAACATATAGGAAAGGAAAAATATCAATATGTGTTGCTAGCAAAAGGCAATTGTTATTCTTATCACTTTAGGTTCAAAGAAAATGAGTTGAGGGGGAAAGGGCTTTCCTGCAAAGCTAAGTTCATCCCTGAAAAAACACATGCACTTGAGTTCTCTGGCCAACAATGTCAAATAAACGAATAAAACCGGGGGGTGCATTACTTGAAATTCATCAGAGTGAAATGGAACAAATGGAAGGGAGGAGGAGGAGAAGATGCATTTCCTCATAGAGCTCCTCCCTGTCCCAGCCCACCCTGGGGGATGCACTGCATGAACACCCCTTCCGCCACATTCACCCTTAGAGCCTTGCCTTGGGTAGCCTCACCTACACCTTTGTCATGTTTCCAGAGAAGGAAGAGCAAAACAAGTCAGATGAATGAACAACACTGCGTGCCCTTTCAAACTCAGTGCTTTATTTTTAAGCTATTTTGCTCAATGTACATTGACTGTTTTTGTCTGAGGTGTGTTCATTTCATGCTTAAATAATTCAGCAAACTCTTTTGGTCATTGTTGCAAATTGTTCTGTTACCAAAACCTCACAGAACTCTGCTGTTAATGACCATGTGGGAAACCTATAACACTGCTCTGAAAAGTCTGTAATTCATTCTCCTCCATTCATTGGGGTTTCACATGTTTTTTAGCACAGACCCCAATTCTCTCTGCTCTTTTACATTCTGTGTTTAGTCTAGTACTATTCCTTGCTTGTTGGCAGTTGTAGTGGAAAAAAATGTTGATCTTATTCTGGCATATATAAGCAGTAAGGATTACACCTCTTTTACTTTTTGCTTTTAACTCATGTTTGAGTTTCTTGCATTTAACTCATGTTTGCGTTTCTTGATTGAATCCTCTTCTTTTTTCTTTTTTTTTCCCCCCTGTTCAGATAAAGTAAACCAGTCTGTCTCTCAGAGTGGAAAAGATGTACAGGCACCACAGAAGGTGAAGTCTCCTCTCATGAGGTGCATTGTTGCATTGCTGTTGCTATCATTCCCCTCAAGCATTATAGTAATCTGCTAAAAGGGGGAATTCAAGTAATTAAAAAAAAAAAAAAAAAAAAATTAGATGTCTGTTTCTTTCAGTTTAGTGATGCCTGTATTTTGAGGGTCCTGGTTTTCACATTTGCGAGTCAGTTGAATGTTAATTATTTTCCCAACTAGAACATTATTTCCCTTGATTGGTATTGCAGACGTATAGTAATGAACCATTTCTGTGGTTCCAAATGTTAAATTCTGCTCTTAGCACACAGCTGTCTCTGAAACACAGGGTCTAGATGCCCAAACAGATTTAGGTACCCGTATCCATCAACTGAAATAACCATTCAAGAAATTATTCGGCAAGAAGTTTGCATGATACAAACAAAACTGTTTACTGCTTTGGCTTATATCAAATGTCTTTTTGTGCACTGATTTTGTACTGTTTTTTTTTCCTCTCTAGCATCAACTCACCTTATTAGTCAAGGATACTTGCAGTCCAACTGGAAATTATTTTCATATACACTAAGATTATTTTTCCCTGTAAGAACAATATTAAAAAGTCTGTACTGAAAATGAGAATTAGGATCTTTCACTACTCAAAATGTCTTAAAGTATCAGAATTACAGAAAGAATACATCATGGGCCTTTCATTCCACCTAAAATCATAAAAATAGAACTGTCATTTAGTATTAGAGCTGACAACTTTCAATACTGTTGTAACCATTTTAGCTGAGGTTTTGTCCCACAGTTTGAGCCGTTATGGTTGCAGTTACATATGAAATAAATTAGACTGGTTGAGGCACAGATTATTTTCAGATGCAAGATAAGATATTCCATTACCTGAATTTATATCAGCTTAGATAGGAGACATTGTGCCTATTTATTGGAAAAGCATAACACGTTTCTAGAAATTGGAAACCAGGGAACTTTGCTGAAGTCCCAGGTGAATGGACTTAAATAGTAACTAGAGAGAATAATAAAACATCTGCAGAAATAAAAAGAAGTTATAAAAGTAATAAACAGGAATATTTTATTGAAAAAAGAAAAAACACATTTACCAACATACATCTTTTCTGTCAATATAACAGTGAGTAAAGGAATGTTTGTTTTATGCTACTCAAATTCTTTGGGGTTGCTTTTTCAATGTCTCTCAAAAGAGACCATTACAACTGCCGTGTATTGAAGGCTTTAAAGGTGGATTGCTGCTATAGATTAGAGATTAGTAAAATTTGTAAAATTGCAGAGTGGGAAAGAATTAACTTTGGAATGCCTATAATAAGTCCAGTTGTTTCCCAGAGACTGGATGTGAGAGAGAACATTTGCAAATTAAAATTTGCATATGGCACAGAATTGGTTAGGTTAGCCAAGTGCAGCACTCTTGAGGGACCTATGCAATTTAGGCACTTGGGCCACACAATGGCAGATGGGATTAAATGCTGACAAATACATATTGGAAGGGATAACTGGGTTAAAATATGATTACATCAGCTCTCTTAGCTGTTTAATGGCCTCATTTTTAAACACTTCCTTTGAAGTAGCTGGCAAACACCCATTTGTTTCAGGTCTGAGAAGACCCAGATTTGCTGGCTGAAATCTGACTGCAGCCCTATAGCTTGGGAAAATTACGCAGATGGCAGACTCTGCTGCTACATTTTCTTTCAGTCAGATGCAGAGGTTTTGCATAATCTATTTCCTGCAGGCTGGTACTATTGTCTTCCTCACCAGCCTCTGGGACACATCCCAGTGACCACACTCTACTTTTGCTCCCTGTATCTTGAGTTCAGTGGAGTTTTCCTTTGGTGGGAGCTGTGGGATGCATTGTGCTACTGTGCCTGCTGCCAGCCACTGTGAGCAAACAGGTCCTGCTGCCTGTTGCATGCCTCCAGCAGGCTCTGCAGGGTTGTACACATACCAGCTGATGCATTGAAGGGCCAAATATGCACTGCTCTGTGTGCCACCGCAGATCTTCCAGACACACCATATGCTGGTTGTGTAATTTAGGGAGCTCATAAGCTCACTCAGTGAAAAGAGAACAAGAAAGCAGTGTTATGCTCATTTCTATTGGATTCTACCTCCAAGGCCAAGACATTCTGAGCCTTCTGCTCTTTTCTCCTGATGAATCTGGTAACATCAAGCAGATGTCTGAAGGAATTGGGAACTTTGCCCATTCCTGAGGGAAGTTGGACACAGACTTGTACATGAATAACATCCTTGGTGTTCAAAACTCATCTTATCCGAGGTTCTGTCTATCCACCAGAACCACCTTCATTTTCTCTAAAGGCCATTTCAATTCTTTCTAATAGCATAATCTTTTATTTTAGATGGAATGGATGAGTGGCTTTACAAATTATTTCATTTAGCTGTTAGGTCCATAAATAAACAAGATATTGTAAGGCAACAGGTAGGTTTGCTTGTGTGTATGAAATGTGAGTGTAATAACTATAGAGCTGTTGAAGGTGCAACATCAAGTCTTGCACAGTCATGCTTACCACTAAGAAGGGACAACTTTGCATGCTTACTATAATTCAGTGGGAATTTTGAAAGTATATAAAGCCCCTTGATTATCATAATGTCACTTTGTTTTTGTTTCTTTTCAAATTTTATTCTCTGTCGTTAACCAACTTCTATTTTAAGGATGAAAAGACTAAAATGTTTGCAATGTTTACAAATATGCCATGGCTCCCTGATTATGTTAACATTGCTACAGTTTTGATTACATGTTCATCACACCACACTTATTCTTGGTTTCTAATTCACTCCATTCAGATTTGAAATAAATTTCTCTCAATATGGGAGAATGAGTTCAGCTGAAATAACTAGTTTGAAATTTCACCCAAACATTTGGGATGCTTAAACACATTTACAGAAGCTTTTCTTCCTTCAGTTTCTAATTCTTGCTTTAATTGCAGGCAATGTGCATCAGAAAACACACATTTTCAGCCTAAATTTTGGAGCCATAAAGTAGAGATAAATATCAAAATTATTCAAATGAAAAATATAGGCTTTTCATTTCTATGAGGGATGAAATTTGCTCTGACCCAAACTTCTGTGTCAGAGCAGCTTTGAAGTTTGGTTGATTGAAATATAAAAACCAAAAGGTCTTGAATTCAGTCCATTTCTGGTCTTCACAAAAAAAAAAAAAAAAAACCAGATATGCTATTAAACATGACTGCTGTTAGTGAGTACAAAATTGCTACATTTGTTGCTTCACATTTTTATATTTCATTATACCAAAAGCTAAATAAGACTGAAGGAGAATGTCTGTTCTTATTAAAATGGGTCTTTTAGTTACATACAACTTGAGGTGTGATGTGAATGGTCCTGAGAGTATCTACAAATCTTGCCCAATCTGTTTTCTGCTTTGGTTGCTCTTGCTGCTGGCATTGCTATATCTGAGCAATTACTCATTATTTTCATTGACATTTAATGCAATGGACTGTTTTCTTTAAAGGCTTGCTGTCAACCACGCTTGTATTTAAAAAAGAATTTTTTAAAAATGCTGATCTGACAGTGCTGTTCATTACAATGGAAATAGTTTCCAAATATCTCTTTGGGGATCTATCACTTCCTTGTTTGCTTTCTGTATTTCACAAAGCTCAAGCTATGACACTAGAAAACAGCCTGACTTTTGTCTCCATCCAGTTTTATTTTCTGATTCACATACCTCTGCATAATACTACTGGTAAACTTTTTAATGCTTGAAGTGAATACTTTTAATAAAAGAAGTAAAAATACCATTTTAATTTTCATTCAATTAATATTTTGTATTTCATCCCAAGATTTGCAAAATCCCCTTGCAGTTTGGGGGCCCCAGACTAGCAGACAGTGTCCCTTTAACAATGGTGGAAGTTTCACAGACTTCCAACTTGGCTCCCTTACAGTTTATTCTCAATATAAATATACCATCTGGGAATGCTTGATTCAATGTTTCCCACATAATTGCTTTCTCATGTCAATTCTCAATTCTTCTACTGTACAAAGTATCCTCTACTGCACTATTTTGGAGGACAGCGATAGCAGCCACCAGTGCACCAGATACTGAGGAAAATAATGGTAGCAGCATGTAACATTCAGAGTTGGCAGTATTTTGTCTGCAAGACTGGCAGCCTTAGGAGGTGAAGGGACTAAATACAGGCAGAAAAGTAAAACAGATTTATTTATTCAGAAAAGCCTTTGGAAACAATGCCTAATGTTATATGTGCATATATATACGCACATAGTCTGAACTTCATGGAATCTAACCTTATGCTAAAAGTAAAGCATGTGTTTAAATGCATTCTGAAGCTGCAACTCTTCACAGATTTTTTCCAATGGGATTTTTCTAAATTAATTTTAGAAAGGTTGCAGCAAGTAAAAAATAATTCTACTCTGTATTTAAATTTAATGTCTCCACAGACTGAATTTCACATATGCTTTTCCTGTGGCTTGTTTGTCTCCCAGGTGGTTGAAGTTGATTTTGTCACTGAGGCGCTGTAGTGCACAGCAAGCAGAGGTTCCTGTTCCATGATCAACAAATAGACAGAGGGTCTGTGAAATTGTAGGATCAGAACAATTACATGTTGTTTGGTCATGACAAGGAAAATAACAAAGAAAAATATATTCTTAATATATTATGAAAGGTCAAATGTATCATTTGATTTATCATATATCATTTTGATTATTTACTTTAGATTGGTGATAAATTTGTTCATTTGTATATGTCATCTACTGAGGTCTCAGCAGCCTGTGCCCATACTGACTGCTGTGCTGGCAGCTCTTAGACTTTCTGATAAGCATCCTTTTGTCAGACCTCAGTCAGCAACTGGGAGGGGACTGGTCAAAAGGACCTTGTCCATCCCCCGGAGGCTTCTTAAGAAAAGAATCATAGAAAGATAAGGTTGGAAGAGATCTCAGAAGGTCACCTTGTTCAGCCTCATGCAGGGAAAGCTTCAAAGGCAAAGGTAGGTCTTTGAAGTCTTCTCTGGTTGGATTTTGGCAGCATCTGAGGATTGAGGTTCTCTCTCTCTCTGGGCAAACTGCTCCACTGTTTAACTTTTCACAGTGGGAAATTTTTGTTGCTGTAAATAGCAATTGCTGCCTAGCATCCTACAGCTGTACGCCCATGAGATGCCTCCACTCCTGTGATGGCTCTCCATGGCTACTGACCTCCTGATTGCCTGGGGATGGATAAGCTCTTCTGCTGGCCTGGCAGAGCCATTCCACAGTCATTTTGTGCAGAACAAGAATGCACTCAAAACAAGAAACAAGAATGAACTCACGTATTTCCCTTTCTTATATCATACTTTAATGACCTGTTCTATTCTGAGAGAAATGCATGCTTTATAATCTGACAGCAGAAGGTGAACAAAGCATGAGCATCTTTCCTATACGGTGTCTATGAACAAACAATATGTTCATGCAATAACTCCAACTTTTGATAGAAAGTACTGGTAACTATTTAATGGTATAATTGATATTTGTGTTGTGTTTATTTTTAAAGTACCCATGTATAATTTAGGTGAGCCTTGTTATACTGTTTCTATGTTAGTGCTAGCCATCATGGCCTAAAACTATTAAACAGCCTTTAAGCCAACACTGGACCCCATTCTAATTGAACAGAGTGCTGGACTAGAGTTTAAGATTTCAATTAAAATAATATGTATTATTAAGTAACTGCATATTAAATCATCAGCAAGGGCTTTTCTCATAAATGACTTTTTTTAAGAACAGAAATCCTTTAGGTCTTCTGGATCATTTCTTTAAAAAGTCCTATACAAATCATCTGCCTCTTTAGGCACCCAACAATCTTTGAAAATCTGTCAAAAGTTCTGTTAAAAACTTTCAACTGGATTCCACATTGGATACCTTCTTTTCTTTAGAATATGGGCATACTTTGGTATTTATCTTGTGCATATTCGTATTTCTTTTGATAAGCAGTATTTAAAGAAATACAGATTTTGCATCTAGGTGGACTGTGACTTTGAAAAGATTCTTAAGATTGTTAGATAGTTGTCAAAAATTGTGTTGACTTATTAATTACTACCACATGGATTAAGTATTTCTTTTTAGTCACATGCACATCATGCTTTTATTCTAATTGTTATTAATCTATTACTCAGTGTAAGAAAGTTTAATAAATTCTAGCTCATATCCTGTAGTTTTTCCATTATAACACAACTGTTTGTTATAGAGGAAAAACATTTCAAATATGCTTTTATTGCTTTCTTTCATAAGAAAGCCCTGAAGTGCTTTGCAGTCTGTTGCAAAACCTTTAATCCAATAATAGAAAAAAATAAGAAGTGCTGCACAACTTATGCTCAGAGAAATAACTTTAACAGTAATTTTTTAATGAAGGTGAGGGGATTCTCTGCAGAATTCGGATGGATTGCAAGACACTGTACTGTGAAGCTAATACAACTTTGTATTCCTTCCTTCACATCTAATAAACAAAAATATAGATATGTCTATTCTTTTTTATATGATGTAGTGATCATCTTTGGCAGAGAATATTAGCATTGTTGTGCCTGGACAGTTAACTGAGAATTGTGTATCTCAAGTAAATGAATGCAAAACTTGTTACTTGTTAATGGATACTTGTTAAAAACCTGTTAATAGATACAACTTGTTACTTTACATTTAATTTTTTTTTTTCTAGTTTTTTTATGACATAATTTATCTGTCGGAAAACAAGAGATGGTATATGAAATCTTGGAGACACTCTAGCTTTTCTCATGCACAATTTGTATTTATATTTACAGCCTTTATAAATAATAACTGTGTTCTTTAACAGTGAATTCGTTTGAGATAGAGCTGTATTATCAGATACTGCTAGATTTTTTTTCACCTACTGTTCTCTGCCTTCATTTCTTTCTCACAGAGAAGAACAGTTTGTCTGTTTAAGCAGCCACATTATTTTCATCTGTACATGTGAATGGTTTAATTCTTCCAAAATTGCCTGAAATCCACCAGAAATATTGTCTGTGCTCTGTGCTCTCCCCTGTTTGTTTCATTTTGTTGCAGTATGCTACTTTACTTTTCACTTTTATGTCTTGTGAAAAAGTCGTTCTGTCCTTAACAATTGTGTGAAGGCAGGAACTGACTTTTTTTTTTTTTTTTTTTTTTTTTTTTTTTTTTTACCTGATACCTGACTTATTGAGTGAGTGAATGAATGAGATATTTAATCTCTCCAGTTGTGAACCCTCCATCTCCGTCAGATAAAGATCTTGCTATTATTCTGCTTTGAGGTAATGATCCAAGTGGGCAAGTAAAATGAAATTTTGTGTAAAACTGGGCCAAAATTTAGCCCTGAAGTAATCTCAGTTGTGCTATACCTGAGCTGACCTTATTAGTCCCCGATTAATCTGTTTTGTTATGCCTCAAGAATCGTGGGGGTCTCAGAGCTGCTGGTAATCTCCTCTGCCATATGTGAGGCAATATCTGAACGCAGCAGGATAAATTAAGAATAGTCCCATCCTTGCTTTATTACTTGTAAATCAGCCCATTAATATTATCTGAATGCCGTTTGTTAGGATTAACGCAGATATTTGAATTGCTACAGCGATTGCGCCTTAAAAATTCTTTCCTAATGTGAATTTTGAAACACAGAAACAAATGAGTATTGAAAGTTAAAACCCCTTCAAAACTCAGGAAAGGAAGGAGAAATTAGTGGCAGGCTAATTCTAAGAAAAAACTTTAAATGAGGATAAAATATTTTTTTGCTGTAGTTTGTTTAGATCTAAACCCAATCTAAAGATCCAGGATTGGCTTTGGGGTACAGTACTATGTGATGAGGCAGCAGAGCACATAAATCACAGCTCAGTTTAAATTAGTAGAGTTAGTTAATATTATGGAAGGCCTTCCTTTTTCTTTGTAAACATGTATTTCGTCTGATTTTCATAGAAAGCATATTATAGTACTCCATGCCATGCTCTGATGTGGCATGTTTTCTGCACTCATTTTTTTTTTTTTTAATATGGGGTTGCAGTCAGTAGCATTTCAGAGATTTTTCTGATTTTCACATCTTTCTTTTTAGAAAGAAATCCTGCAACTGTTTTAAAATATCGTGAGCAAACAGGATCAGCAATGACTGCCAGTGGACATAGACAAATTAATAAAAATGTCTCAATGTAAAACTCAGCACCTTCTTTCTCTCGTAAATCTATGCCACTGAGCTATATAAACAATATGCCTATAATGTGATGAAAACTGAACAGAAAAACCCATCTGTTACATAATTAGAACAATTTCATGGCACTAACATTTTTATTTGCCAAGGCCCTGCCAAAATTCTTGGTTTTACTGGGCGTTGCCTCAAAGAGTTCCTGAAACTTTATCACTGCGCTTCATTTTTGTTACATTAATTAGACACAGAGCTCTGGCATTGTATGGGTTGATGACCTTCTTTGGCTTTATAGCTTTGTAGTCACTTACAAGAATAAGGTTTGATAACCACATTGTGACAGCCCAGTTCTGGGAAGGGGACAAGGATACGAATGGCCCCATATCAGTAAACAGGCAGCATTGGGTGCCACAAGGAAGGAGCACTGCTGCAGCCCACATTAACCCCTCTGCCCTTCCACCCAATGCAAAGCAGGCAGGAAGACTCCTGCCTGCCAGCCTAGCTGCTCAGGGGCAAGAGCTCCATGTCCTCTACCTGGATGCCTCTAGCAAAACTCAGCCAGAGCATGAAGGGAACCTTAAGACAGCTGCTATTGTAGAATATATATATTTATATGCTTTTATTTAGTCATGTCTAAGCCTGCATGGACACTATGGGAATAGGTTGCAAGGTCTCACTATTTTAATAAGCCCTTAGCTTATATCTAGAAGATGTTTTAAAGAAGGTCATGATGATGGGCTTCTACAGTACAGTGCCTTAGATTTTTTTGCAACCTGTAGTGATTTTCTTAGAATTCTGACTAGCTGGAAAAAGTGTGAGAATCAAAGATTGCCTATAAATGGGTGAGTCTTTCTGCAGGGGGTCCTTCCTCATAGAAGAGGTCCTGCCATTTGGAACAGGCTGCCCAAAGAAGTTGTGAATGCTCCATCCATGAAAGCGCTCGCTGGCAGATTGGATGGGGCCCTGGGCAACCTGATCCTGTAGTGTAGTGTGATTCTGTGATCCAGTGGGTGGCAACCAGCCCACTGCAGGAATTTGGAGCTTGATGATCTTTAAGTTCCCATCAAAACCAAGCCACTCTATGATTTCCCCACAATCTTGGCAGCCAGCAAAAAGCATCTTGCTAGTAACTTCTGTAGTGCTTTGCACTGCAGCAAAATTTTCATATTTTATTTACTTTTTGTCTGAAAAATAGCAATTTTCTCATTGGAAAGCTACCAATTTTATGTCAAAATGTCATAGCACTTGAAAAAGAACTTATTTTTGGATTTGTTCTTTCTAAAGGTGACTGTGGATATAGCATACAATATGCTGGTGTGATATGAGATATTTATGTAGAAATAAAAGCTAAGTTAACTAATTATTTTTTACACAAGAGTATGAAGAATTTTAGTAGCTGGTAATCTCTGAAAGTATTAAGCCAGTGTGAAGCTTGTAATATCTCCAAACATCACAAAAATTATAGCAAGTAAGGTAAGATTTAAAGTACTTGTGGATTCTTAGCACCAGGCATTTGCTATCATTATTCTATAACTTGTCAGAGAAATAATGCTTCCAAGAGAAAAATGGCAGATTGTCAACACCTGATGATGGTAATTTGGGGCTGTAGCATTTTTATGGATAGAATTGCAAAGGAATAACATTAACAAGCTATGGCAAAGAACACTAAGTATTAAGAGCACAGTACATTAAACTGTATTCTTGTGCTGTTACTAGAACCAGGAGTATTATCTTTAAACCCATCTATTACTAACAAATTTGTAGCCAGACATGTTGAGAGCAGGTCCTCTGCAGAGAGTGAATGACATCTACTCTTCTTCAGTATAGCAAACTATAAATAGACAAAAAATGGTGTTTCAGCTATTAAGTAGGAAGTGTTTTTATAATTTAACCTACAGTGAGAAATGTTGCATGGTTTTCTTCCTTTCTTCCTTTTTGATAGAAAGAGCAGGTTTACTCAACTGAGGAAGAAGCTAAGGGAAGTCTAATTGCAGCCAACTTGAAAGATAACTTGAAAGAAAACAGAGCAAGGCACTTCGTCATAGTGGCAAATCAAAATCATAGTGGCAAATCAAAACAGGGAACAATGGCCAAAAGTTGCAACTTACAAGGTTTTAGACCAAATGTTAGGAAAAGAATGAGGAGGGTAGAGCAGCACTGGAAGAGGCTGCCCAGAGGAACCATGGGATCTCCATCCCTGGAAGTTTTCAAGAGGTGATTACACAAAGCCATGGCTGACCTGATCTGGTGTCACTCTGAACTTTTAAAACAGTTATATTGGAACTGAAATTAAAAGAGAACAGGATTTAAAAATAAACTTCACTGTACAAAGGTCTTTTGGCAGTAGGTATTTTAATGAACTACTTCGGCTGTAGAAATATAGCAGCCAAAAGAAATATTGGGTAGCCACAAATGAGGCTTGGAAGCTAGCAATGGAGCACCATTACGTCATACTAGGCATGACCTTTCCCAGGCAATTGAATATCCTATCTCATGTTGTTTTTCTGATTGTATTTCATTCATCTTGTATAAACCTTTACTGAAGAAAACAAACAAACAAACAAACAAAAAACCATAAAACAAAGACAGCTTCTTGGGATTTTGTACCAAAACACATGATACAATGTATTTCAGCTTCAGTAAACTGGTGCTTTTCAGTGGTATTGTAAAATCATCTCAGACATACATGCCAGTTTTTGAAGTGGGTCTGCTGTCACTGTCAAGACGTTGACAAAAACTGAGTGTTTGGGATGGCCTGTCTCCTGAGAGAGGTGCAAAACATCAACTTGGAGCAAAATGTTTTTGTAAAAATAAAACTTCAGGCAGGATGTTATCTAAGAAGGGTCATTTCTTGCAGAGATTTTATTGTTTTACAAAAAAAAAAAAAAAAAAAAAAAAAAAAGCCTTGTAATTTTTCTATAGTGCTTTTATGAGAGAGACTTGAAGTCTTTTTCTTCTGTTGGGTAAAGCTGTTTGGGTAGCTGGTAGTTAATATCTGCTTCTGCCTGTGAAGACATTTTTTTTGAGACTGTCATGGTATGTTTTCATATTGAAACTACCTGCAAACCTTGTAATAATAAAGATGTCAACCCCAAGGGGCAAAACTCCTGCAATGAACTGGCTATGCACTGTTAGACTGAGAGCAAATATTTGTAAGTTCACTGTTTTATTCTTCATGTTGAGTTCTAAGTGGTGCTGTTTGCATTTTGTCATTTGATCTGAATATGAAAATACAAGCAAGCATAAAGCAGGTTATCTCTTGCATGGGGAAGGTTTTATGCAGTTCTCATGTGAACAGTAGATCAATTAAGGTAGCGAAGTGCAGGGATCCTTGTCTGACCTCCAGCTGCTACTTCAGGGGAATATGCATCCCTTGTAAGCTCTGCTGTGGGCTGTGTTTCAGCAGTGCCAATAGCAACAGTGGATCACCTCTGATGATGCAGATTTTTAGGAGTGTGCATCTTGTTCATTGTTGGTGAAAATGCACTGTGGTGGTGCCTGTCTTGACAGATAGCATTTTGTAGCTGAGAATTTGCTCTTTATATCTGTTGTAGTTTCAGTGGCAAATAAATGGGAAGCATTACTTACTAAGTGACCTGCATATGTTCTTTTCTTTAACACATACACTGAGGTGCTCTTAACAGGCAATTTTATTTCAGTATTAGAACAGCACTGATAAAGTTAAGATGTTTGCCTTGGTGGTATCTTGATTGAGCTGTCAAGTAGCATGATTGGAATATTGGTTTTTGAAGGCCTCTTCTAAAGGCAGAATTTCTCAATTATGTCTTTACTGGGAAACTATTTTTTTATGTATTGAAATATTTGAATTAATTTTATTGCTTCTTAATTTTAAAGCCAACTATCAGATTTCTTTAGCAGTCTGTAGTCAGTTAAAAAGAATCTGTATTCTTCTGAATTGCCAACACATTGTTTTCAGAAATCTAGTAAGGTTTCAATTGACTGATGGATCTTAAATACTACTGAGAAAATGCAAATTCTTGCTATTTCAGTTAAAATTGTGCAAATAAAAGTCAAATGAGAGTCCTGTTACATAATGCAAAGGCACTTCAAGTTGGCAGTATCTGATAAGGTTTGTTACGTCATTTGCTCTCTGCTGCTGTGTGCCTCCTCATGCATTGGAACCATTTTAGTAATTACGTTTTATTCTGTAACAAATGCCTGAAATCCATTTTTAATGTCCCTTAGAGAACCTCTGAATTATCAAAGCTTCAACAAGATTCTCATTAGTGGCTTATTAATTACATCGTAAATGTGTGCATTACAGCATAGTATCTTTGTAAATATTAAAGTAAGTCTGATTTTTGGTTTGACTTGCCTGTCTGTGTCCTGACATTACAGTGTAACAGTGCTTTCTGACTGTATTCCTTGATGCTATCCACTGGGGAAGCCTAAAGTAGATATAATTCGGAATTCTAAAATGAAAAATCTTCCATATAGGACAAAGCACTGTGCAGACTTCTCAGGAGTTCTGTGACAGAACACATGCGTGTATATTCATATGGAGATAATAGTGACAGTTGTTTAGTGACTTTAAACATCTGTGGGCCATATTTCCATTGGGGTTTATCTGAAGGGGGAAATTCCAGTTTCCGTGCTGTTTTATCGGACTTAGCGTGAAATCCAGTGAGGCTGGTTATTTGTGCTATTTTTTTCACCTACAGACTTGTTGATATTTGTCTTATATAAGCCCTAGCAATCAACTGCACATAAGAAAATATTATGCATTGTCAGTTAATTGAATAAGCAAGATAGGGTTGCCAAATCAGTGCTACAATGCAGACCTTGGCCAAGGTAAGAAGTGTGCTAGCTTCATTTGGACTTTCTATGAGAAGGCTGTTAGTGCTCTGTTTGTTAGATGACTAAAGGAGAAGGAAAAGAGTGATTTTGTGTTGCACTTTGCAGTTGATTATATTTGCAATTCAGGCAAAGGCACTTGTTTTAATATTTATTTAAACATGACAGTCAAACATTACAGAATGAATCCAAAAATAATTGAAACAACTTGAAGTGTATATGATAGTTTCTTTCCAAATTGTAATTAAAACATAATAGTTATCCAGAGAACATTCTAATATACAGTTCAGGGAAAGGTTTTGAACTGCTTTACATAAAAATTGCTGCAATGGGGAAGCTCAAATAGAAGTGATTGAAGGACAGTCCTAAAGATTTGATGTAGTCTTTCAAATCTCTCAGTTCTTAAAATAGAGATGAAACACAGGTCACCTACAGTTCTTCTATATTCTTTTACCACAAGAATATATTGTCTCCCTTGTGATATTAAGCCACAGAGGTATTGAATTATTACACTGAAGAGTTTGTGAGTTGAAAATATATTTATTAATCTTTCAAAGAAGTCGCTACGTTTTTCAGGAGAGTTATTTAGCCAAGTTCAGTTCATGACCACAGACCTGACCTCATTTTAAATATTTAATTTAGACTAAAATAAAAGACCTCTCACTGTGTACTGAGTTTATGTATTTTAGGACATAAATATAACATATGCTTTAATACATTGAGAAGATATGTGCTCTTTTCAATCAAGACATCCCTCCTATAAAAAATGAATAGGCGCTGGTTAGTTTTAACCCAGCCTCTGTCCTCTGCAAAGCCAAGTAAAAACACAGTTTTGCAGCATGCTTTAAAGGTCAATAGATTGAGTGGGATGTTTTTTGTGTCTTCTATTACTGAAGACGACATAAAACATTTTTTTTCCTTTTTAGTGGTTAAAATACAATAAAAATAAACCCACATATCTAACAGAAAAATTGATCCATTTTGCCAAATTTATGTGTATTTCAGAGCTCCGACCTTGAAGCTGCTGAACACTCGTATTCCCTTCCTGCAGTGGGAGGTTAGGGAACCCATCATCTTGCAAGATGCAGGATTAGATATTGCAATAATCTGCCATCCTCTCAATATTTACATCCTAATATTTCATCATCTTCCCAAGTCCACAGCTTGCTCTAGCATACAGGGAGACAGATGGCTCATAAGATTACAAGCTATGGAGATTTGGAGCTACAGACAGGTCCCCCGGTATTCTAAGAAAATTAACAATTTATTTAAACAGCTCTGTCAAATGCAATCCTCTTTGCCTCATTTTGTCTCCTGCTGGCTCTGTCTTATGCAGGATTGCCTGCACATAGATTCACTGCTTAGAGATTAATGATGAAAGAAAGAAAAGAAACAATCGCAAGCTCTATGACCTGTGAATGCACTGGACAAGCACGTGACCATAACGGAAATAACAAAAAATCACCTTATTTTTGTACCGTCATCATGAATGGCGTCCCTTTTTTTGTAGGAACTGAAAGCAGACTCTTGCCTGTTGAACAGCTCTGAAATGAGTTAAGGGATTATCTGTATCAGTGTGGTCCCAAGGAGCATCCGACTTCAGATAAGGAGGGCACCAGGCTGACTGGTTGCGCCCTGCAAACCCCTAGCTGCTGCTGCTTCCTGCTGCTCTGTCCCTCGTGGGCAGCAGAGCTACTCGCTGTCTGGCGGAAAGTGAGTACACAGGAGCAGGCACGCAACCAGCAGGTGGTCGTTTCATTTAGAACATCTTATGCTTCACTGACTGTTGAAGCAGGGTGCAGTTTTCTGAGCTGGTGAGTGCAAATAGGTAGCCAAATTGAGGAGGCGGTTGCTGTGAAAAGTGTCTCTACGTACTGATGAGGGGCCAGTTACAGAATGGAGTGATCAGACACATGGCTTAGTGTCACAGATGAGATTTCCTTTCCACTTCCTTGTCACTGCTCTACTGCAGAGATCTTTCTTTGACTACTTTGTCATGGAAAGGATGCTCATTTGCTGCCGTGTTATTTAAATCTAATCATGGAGGTGAATAAGTGTGCGTGCCAACCAAAGCTCACAAATTCAGTACGTGATAGTTCACTCACCTGGAATGCACTCACTTAACTGCAGAATCTGCTTCCCACCCCGAGGCATGCTGAGAAAGCAGAGCTGTTCCCAAGGGTGTACCCAAGTAAAAACTTTGTGGTTCATAGTGCAGCAGTTTGCTGCTCTTCCTCGAACCAAAGCTAGGAATCGGGCAGAGGTGTGCTTGCTTACTCTGTTTGCATGTCTGAGGAACGTGGGTTGGTGGTTCAGCAAAAAGGATGAGGCAACACCTTGGAAATGAGAGGCTGCAGTGAGTCACTATCCAAGAGCTGAGCAAGGTGGAGCGGGTCCTTAAGGAATGCAAGCAAAAAAATCAGTACTGTTGGAAAACAGAAACTGGGATATGTGCTTTGACAGATTTGCTTACTATAGAACTCCTTTTTTGAAGATAGTGCTGTTTCTTTTGCACTTAGTAAAACAAGAGCAGTTTCCATACCTCTCATTTGTCATATACTTTAACATAGTTTTTCTGAGTGTGAATGACTAGAACTGCATGTCACTGGTTTTACTTATCATTGGAAATATTTCACCTGCTACACACTGGGACTGCATTTGTCTTTTTCACAGATGAATTACTGGGGTGTTTGACTGTGCTCATCCCATCCCCCCTCCTTTTCCTCCGCTATCATTTCAGATTGAAAGGCTCTCAGCTAACAGTATCGTTATTCCCTTTTTACTTTTCTCCTGTTGAATTTGTCTGTTCCTATTAGATTTATTTCATTATCACCTACAGTTTTTTCCATGATATTTGGACTACCTTCTATATTTACAGTTCATATATCCTAGATGCCGTCATTAAATTTCATTAACCGTACTTCTCTCTTCCCTATGACAACCATTACTGGAAACATGAGACAGCATCTGTTCCCACAGAGGTCCTTGGGGAAGCCCAGCTCCTAGGGAGCCCCACTCCAGCAGTTCTCTTTTCTGCATAACAAATTTGTGCCTCTTTCCTTCATATCCACCCCCTTGAACTCTTCTTCTCAACTGGACTAATTATTTCTCATGTGGCACCACCCTCAAATACCTTAATCAGAAGGGTCTAATCTTTTATAATCCCTTTGTCAAGTAAATCAGATCTCAGGTAGTTTGATGGCATGATACAGCGTAAGATTTCTCTGCTAAATCAGTGGAGATCTTTATCTCATTTCTGTGTCTTCATACCTTCATGCTTTTATGTTTTTATTCAGCTCTGAGTCTAGTCCATCTTTGAAAGTTACTCTTAAATGTCTAGTGATACCTTTAGTTTCCTTGTTCCTTGTATATGGCTGAAAATTCTTTAGTGACTGTCTTAACTCCCTTTAAAACAACAAACAAACAAACAAACAAAAAAAACCCAGCCTACTGGCCAGTGTGATTTCTTTTAATTCCAGTAGTTCTTAGTTCTATTCTTTGTTCTTTTCCCTCTCGTCTTCTCAGGGATGGTTTGTCATCCAAGGAGGTTCAGAGCCTTTTTCTATCAAGTTCTTTTTTCTTCATTTGTGAAACACTGCGGTTCAAGTAATTCTCTCATAGCTGTCAGGAATAAATTTTAAGTTTCTGCTGAGGGCCTTCTCCAGCTTCCCTCTTCTTTCCTACCGTGGTCATGAAGGCACACACTGTCCCATAGAAAACAGATATGCCTCCAGTCTAATTGCATTACAGAAGTAACATAAGTTTTCTTCAAATGCATACATATGTCCTTTTTCATGTGGTTTTCCACATGCAGTTTGGAAAAACTTATTCAAAGAAAACTGATCTTACCACAACTTTTCTTTGTTTCTGTTTGTGACATACTGAGTTTTTTTATTTCTTTACCCATAGTAGAAAACTGCCACATTCTTATGGTACAGATATTAGTATCTGCCATAATAAAAGCTACTTCAGATGAAGTAAAGAATAATTGTCAGCAATTCTGTTAGGCTAAAATCTACCAGCATAAATAATCTTATATATTGCTTTCTCTGTAATTGCCCAAATATATGGCTACACTGAAGCAAGTTATTTATCATGGCAAATATTTCATTTATTTGCTGTTTTATATCATGTTTGGTCCTTTGTACTTTTGCAAAGGATGTTGAACTGAAGTTTCCCACAAACTCACAGTTGCCTGCCCGTTTCTCTTACTGATGAATTACTACATTAGCTGCAAGGCTGTGGAGAGTCAGGCATAGTCTCATTTTAGGCCCCCTTCAAAAAAATAAAATAAAAAATAAATCACCACAGTATGAGTCACTGCACTATTTTAATTTAAATAACGAAAAGAAAGTCCTAAACCAAACTGTTGAAAGCCAGGTAGCAGTTCAGTCCTGGAAGACGAGGTGTGTAGGAATAGAGACAGCACCAAGCTTTCTCTAGAACATTTTCTGACAAAGACAAGAGGTTCTGGGAATTCTTTGTCTACAGTGCCAATAAATCTTGCACCAGAACATAAGCTTTCTGGACTTAATTTTCATGTAACATGGATATCTCCTTTCCATGAGAGAACATTAATGCATGTACACATCTTGCACTCTCTTACTTTTTTTTTATAAGTGGCATTGAAAGGTCTTTGTAAAACCAAGACTTTTGCCTTTGATGGTTTTCTCCACCTCAAAATATAGAGGAATCATAGATTTCATTACTCTCTATTAGGCTGTATAAATAACTTCTCATTTTAATTTATAAGATGTTCTGTTTTCCCTTAGCTTCTCAGACAGCCTTGATTTTAAATTGGCAGCTCTCAGTGGTCTCTGCAATAGGATTCAGTTGTTCACCACAGGAGTCACCTGCCCATATGAAAACATTTCCAGATGTGAAAAGCCAAGGATATTTTTCTTTGAGAAAAACATTGAAAAAACCATAATTCAAACAAACAACAAAAAAAAAAAAGTGAAAATGCAGTTACTGTCACAGAATAGATCCCCTTTATCTCCCCCACATATTTCGAAGAAGGAAATGACTTGTAACACAGTGCAATAACTGACTGCATTGAAATAATATCTACTAAAGATATAAATACTCATCTATCTTCAGAAGGTCTTCACTATATAAGAGAGGGGAGATCAACAGCTATCAACTATGAAACAGCAACTTTTCCAAATACCAATGAATATCCAAAGATATGAGTAGGGTCTTACACATTTCCTGCATGAGTAAGGTCTGTTTGTAGGAAAATCTCCAGATAAAAATAAATTGCTTGGAAGTAGAACAAGATAGTGATCCATGGAAGGAGACAAGGGACATCCACACGTTGTTGTGCTGTAGTGTCAGAATAGTTTGTCTGTTGTTTACGCTTTGGAACTTCACAACAAGGAGAAGAGTTTGAATTTTTCTTGTTCAAAAGAGGAAAAAGCACATGAGATATGTATGGTCTGTGTTAATCCAAGCCTATCTCTCTCTCTTTTCTGCTGTCTTTTTGCCTTCCTTCTATTGATAGTAGGAGCTCAATGTGAGTGATTAGCATTCTAATCTCTGAAGCACCTGCATACAGACAAAGATTTGCTAGCCTGCCTTCAAGATTAGCAAGCATAGTTCTTGCTAAAGTTAACAAAATTGGGTATCAAAATCACAGAGGGAGCTTTAAAAAAACCACAAGAAGGGTGTTCAGCACCCACCCTGAAGGCTGCTTTTAGCTGAGGGAAGAGTACCTTAGAGGATATTCAGCAAATGTAGTCCTTATAATCCTGTGACCGAGCCATATGTTGGATATCAGTGAAGAGTGGGCTAATTGGGGCATTTTACTTTTAGTTCTCAGTGTAAATATTACTAATAAACTCTAGTACTTTAATTTCAGCATATTATTTTGTGTGGAAAAATCCTAGTACATCTTACTTTTACACTTCAAGATGGTATGGATATAAATTGCCTAATTATGCTGACATTTTCTGATATAAATGTATAACAGGTACCTGTTTATGAATGAAACTAGTGAAAAGAATGGAAGCTTTGGCTCAAGCTTGTAGGTAGCAAAGAGAAAGGTGCAAATCCAGCAAGATTGGTTAAGACTGAGAAGCTGAGAGAAATCTAATTGGTGACCAAGAACAAAAGGTCATGCAAGGTCAAATTGTTAGGAATTCCTTAAAGTTGCAGGCAACCAGACCATGTGAAGGAATTGAATGAAGAATAATTTTGAATTCCATTTATGGTACGTCACAGTGTGTTGTATGCCTGGCATGGCTAATCCAGTAATATTTTGCATGATCCTTACTGAAATGGGGAGGAAGAAGGAAGACAATTTGATAGCACACAAATGTGAGATGATAGCCAGTTGGCCGTCTGCAAGGGACGTCACCATGAAATTAATCTGAAATTTACTTGGAACTGCTTTAATAACTCTGTGGCATTCCATGAGAAAGACTACACTTTTTTTTTCCCAATTTGGAAGAAGCTTTGTAATATCCAAATTTCATATTCTTACAAAATTGACCCATAAAATATAAGTATAGTACAAAATATAAAAAAAAATGGTATGCACACTTGGTACTCGGTTTGTCTGAGGCCTATCAGATGGGATGCTCAGAATTTGTTCATAATTATTTTGCCTTTTTGAAGTCTAAAATTTGAGGAAGTCTATTTTAAGTTATGAGTTGCCCCCAAAAAAGCAAATCTAAAACAGAACTGTGTCCAGCAAGCCTGGGCCCCCCTGCTCTGTTACTTAGTTAGGTCTCCCTCTTCAAAGTGAATGTTAACTTCATCACTTGGTTTTGGCCAAAAGATTTTTTTATCACTTGGTGGAAAATAAGGGTTTGATAACTATAGGAAACATGTCAGTCAGGCATTTGGATGTTCATGCAGACAGGGCAATGGTGGGAAGAAGTTCATATTAAGAGTTAGGATATAGTGTGCTGAGCCAGGGCTGAGGCTGAAGAGGAGATGTTCATGTTCCTACAAGATTTAGGAAATTGCCAACCTGTCATTGATCAGTGACACGACAAGAAGGATGAGCAGTAGGTACTGTATGTGCCTCTGAGCGTTAGGGCACCTCCTGTGGAAACGCATTGCTAACAATAATCTTAGTGTACCTGACCACACCTTACGTGAAAATATTGAATGTCCTGCTAAAATCTTGCACGTGCAGATGTTTGGAACCAGTCTTGCTGATAAGGACTTGTGGACTCCCCACCCTTTTCCTTTCTTTTCAGTTTGATATCAGTGTGAGTCAGGAATGTAAGAGATTGTCTCACAAAGACATACGAATCATAGAATGAATTTTATGATTTGAATGGTAAATGCATCAAACTATATAGATTTATATACAGAAGATGTTTTGTGTACGCATCCATTCCCACATTTTTTTGTTTCCTTTGTGTTTCCAAGCGTTCACCCTAAAAATCAAAAGTGAAAAAGGTGCTGGGAATCACAGCAGTTTTTGTCAGCTTTAGTACACTGTAGATGTTGTACTGTAGAAGGCATATAAAAAAAATTTATAGAAAGTGACAGATTTTAGTATTAAATAATTCATCTTCCCTTGGAACTACAGAGAATTGACATATTTGTTGCAGACATTTTAATAACAGTATTAATGACACTGAACTTTCACCTAATCAAGTTGCTATAATCTCACTGCTCTCTTAACTGTACTGTATTTTTCAAATTTGCCATCTCGATACACAGAAAAGCCTTATTTATAATAACAAATCTCTCTGAATACTGGCTTCAGGAGCCAGAGCAAAACAAATGCCAAGAGTTTACCCACCTACCTAATATCAGTGTTGCTTTGTACCTGAGCAGTGAGTTTGCAGATCTGTACGTGCTGCCTCGCTACTGAGCCCAGATTTACTGTGAGCACCATTTTTGCTTCTGGAGTGGCAGCCACATTGCAGTTGTCACCTCACATCCTACCAGACACTTACATACCTACATGTTACCTTCTATAAAACAAGAAACCTGCGAGAATCTTAATAAATCTATTGATACAGGAGTGCAGCAGAGTTGTAATCACAGCTAAATTATGGTCTGGAGGGCACTGGCCATGGGCCTGGAGCATCCCTGTTTGCGCTGCTCAGGAGACTGCTAGCCGCTAGAGCAAAAAGAATTGTTGCAGTGATTACAGCAAAGGAATAAGAAGATGGAGAGCATATTTCAGTGTAATTATAATAATTCATAACTTGAGGTTGTTCTCCTGTTAAAATCTCAAAAGCAGAATATTTTTACTTTCTTATAAATTATTCACAACCATTTGCTTTGCTTCATGACAAGTAGCTTTGCTTTTCTTCAGACAGGATTTTCAACCTGAAAGAATGAAAATGTTGACCTAGTTATGCCTAACAAACAAAATGTGAAAAGAACTAAAATTAGAAATTGATAAAATAGAACAATACTTTTTTCTCCATGCTCTATCTGAATATAAAATCTGTAAAGGTATTTCGCTTAGAAAAAGAAGAAAGACTTAAAAATGAAACCACTCAGGAAAGGATGAAGAATGCTGTATGTCAATGAGATTGGTTTCAAGAATGCCCTAATACAGAAGGTAATCTCAAACACTTCTGCAAAAGATGCACGGTGCCTTGTCAGGCTCTCATCCCCCATCAGTGACCTCTGTCCTGCAGCCTGTGGCCCTGCTTACGTGTGGCATAGATGGGGATTTCTGATAGACCCTAATGGGCAGTGTATGGGAATTGATACTTCTAGGATAAAAATACATAAGTGGCATCTTTTTCTAACCACTACAGCACTACATCTGGAACTAGATCTACTCACTCCTGATTTTACGTAAAGATCGTGAAAATAAAAAATTCAAAAAGGTTTTATGGAAAAAAAATGGCCACCGTTTAGCTTATTCAGTACAACAGCATTAGCATGGGATGGTTATTTGTGCATCAATTGTATATCCCACTATAAAAGAGTTTCATTCGTTTAACAGAGTTCAAAAAATGGTGTAACATTTAAGAAACAGAGATGGAGATATTCAAAAGACTTCCTTAAATTCCTGAAGCCACAGTTAAAACATTTAATGGGTAACATTACTAAAAATAAAACAAGCAAAGCAACAATGAAAAAAAAAAAAAACAAAACACTAGCACTTAAAATTCCCACTGGGATCAAGGATTTAGTTTTTATTATATGAAGTGCATTAGAAATTGACAGTAAATAACATTTCAATTCATAGATAAAATAAGAAAATGTTTGTATATTTTATAAAGATAAGAATTGCAGTTTTTTGTAACTTGAACTGTTAGTTCTTCTAAACAGCACAAAGTAGGGTGCCCAGCAGCTTCTTGTCTACATACTGGAGACAGTCATGATCATAGTCAAGATAAGAAGCAGGGTTGTATGCATATATAAGTGTTCTGCAGTCCTAGTTTATACTTTTAAAATTGGCCAGATGCATCTACTTCCTATTTTTCAGCTGCCACTATTTAGAGTACTTAAAATCTGTGCTAGGTCTTAAGTCAGCTCCCAGTGTGCTCAAACTGCTTTGGAGAGACAACAAAAAATGGGGATTTTATTCTCTTCTTCATGCAATATGCTTCATTGCTATGCTTGTTCGTGCATATGCATCTCCTTTTCTGCTAAATATTTTCATAGAATCATAGGGATTAGAAGGGACCTCTGGAGATCATCGAGTCCAACTCCAATTTTTCTGAATTTGCTTTTTTTTATAGTAACTTTGAGTGATTTGGTAATGTCTACTGAAAATATCCAGGCAAGTATCTTCTGAACTGGGACTGCTGGATAGTTAGATCTTTCTGCTAGCAATTTAGAAGAACACACTTCAAAAACTATGAAGTGGTCACAGCTTTGTGCCTTTCCTCTTTGCTCTGGATATCATACCTAAACTTGGCTGCATTCATGGTTGCATTCTTAGGTGTTCAGGAAAGTAGTTGCTGGGCAGCAGGGAGCCATTTCACTTGCAGATGTTTATTTAGTATTTATCACTTTAACAGTTCAGGAAAAGGAATATTTTCCAACCTCACTTTTTACAAGAATTTCCATTCAGTACAAGCTATCAACACCTTCACCAAGCCAGAAATACAAAGCTGGCCTCATCCATCTTACCTCATAATTTATAACGATGTCTTGGTAACCACTAATCTCAGCATGTGCAATGGAGTCAGTCAAGAGAATCATGTACACAATTAATAATGTACACAGTAGCTCTGAAAATGAGTATAACACTGTGATGTTCATCGTATGTTAGAAACATAATTTCTCTGCAAAAAATCTGAGACTTTCAAAGAGAGAGAGCAAGCCAGCTGCATGGCAGGCAGTGATAAGCAATATTGAAGATCAGGCCATGCTAATACAGAATTCTAAGCTTTTTAGTTGCATTTTAAACCTTAGGAAATAACCTCAAAAATAGGAAGGCCTGAATATCTTTGCCAATTAAATGATTGTTACTTGATATTCTCACAGAAAAGAAATTCAAAGGTTTTGATTTGGACTTTTGTTTAGTTTTGGTTTTTGCTTTCACATATTTCTTTCAGTTGTCGACTACTGTGCTCACACTGGTTCAGACGCTGTGGTTCTCCTGTGAGAAACCTCTGCAAGTTTCCAGAGTGTAAGAGATTACTGCTGCTCGGGGAGCAACATCACAGACACAGTAGAGATAAGTGGATTTGTGCCTTAATGATTCCCTTTAGTCCATGCTCTTCTCCTTTAAGCAAATGAAATCTGTATAAGAAATGACTCTATATAAAATTTAATTGGGGGAAAAAAGGGTTGAAATAATATTCAGAAAGCCATTCTAAGCTAGGTGCAAGCCTGGAAGTGATGTCACAAAATAATACGTAAATTCTCTCAATTTTTACATCCTTTCTGAAGGAACTCTTTTCCTCAGAAAATTCCCTGCATCGCTTGCTTTACTTAGATTTACAGTGAATGTTTGTGTCATAAGTCATACTCTGTTGACCAAAGGAATGGTTGCTATTGACTGCAGTCAGACGAGATTGAAACTTTAGTTTCTTTTGAAAGAAATGGAATTGTTACTGTGCAATAAAGCTGATCAGCTGGGTGAAAGGGACATTTTCTACAACTGACAGCAGGCAACCAGAGGTGAATGTCAGGGAGCCCAAATCCGGGGAGCAGAGCAGACACCAAGCCTTGACATCTCAGCATCAGCTCACATTTGGTAGACTCCTGTATTTACTGCTGCACCACTGACTTTGCTTGTTAGGACTACAACTGCTGGTTCAGGGATCTGCAACACCAGCATGTTGGAAGAGGGAGGACTGTTTACAGGCTTAGTGTTAGGTGTACATTTGCACAATTCGCTACTTCAAGTTTTTGATCCCAGTTTTCTTCCTGGGAAAAAAATATTACTTTCATCTATAGCATGCAGTCAGATCTGCATTTAATCTCACATTGACTGATGTGTGCTACCCCCCAACATGTAAAGGAAATGCTTGCATACAAATAACTACCTTTATTTTAGGGATGTGACTTGCTTCACTAATTCCCCAGGATATTTATTTATAAAAAATTACTTTCAGAGCCTTTTAGTGCATTGACCTTGTTTCAGGGTTTAGCTGGGAAGAGGGAGGGCTGGAGTTTTTTTCTCAAACGCTGCAGGGGATTTCTGTCAGGTTGCTTTAACACTTCATCTCAGATTCTTGCCAGGCTTTTGGGCCAAAGAATTTTCAAATGCAGCTAGCCGTCATCACATAGCTCTCGCGTTTGTGCAGCAGTATGTGCAGAAGTCTATCAAATATGAGCTAATGCTGAGATGTCAAGGCCTTGGTGGCTGCTCTTTGTTTTATAAATATAAAATTTATTTGGCTTTCACAAGATGAGAAAGCAAGAGGACTTAAGAATAAAGGCACCAGATAAGCATCATAAACACATACATCACTTTTAGAGTATCAGGTATGGATGTTGTAGTGACCACTCTACGGACTGAGTCTGTGCATTATAACAATTTTCTATGCAAAGATGTGGAATGTTGTTATTCCCCTAAAGAACAGGAGAGCAGAGAAAGGGATATGCTATGCTGCTGAATTTTCCTTTCAAAAACCTAAATGTTTCTCAGCAATAGGTCACCACATTTAGAAATCACTAAAATACTCATGCTGTAAAAAAGCAGAACTCTTAGTCTTCTTTACCCCACTGAGCCATGACCCTAAAAGGTTAGCACTGCAAGGGCTGTTAGCAATTCCTTTTGCTTTTTCTTCCTGAGTGTTTTCACATATATATCTACAGAAAATGATACATGATATAACATGCATGGAAAATACAAGCATATGCTACCAGAACCTCGTTCTCCAACTAAAGTATTTACAGGTTAATAACAGAAGGTGCATAGGGATTTTTTGGGTGAATTACTGAATTGAAGTGTGTTTCATCTGCCCAGAATAATAGCTTACATGCAGACCACAGGTGTCCAACCTTTCGGCCTATGTAGGCCACACTGAGCCCAAGAGGGATCATCTTGGGCTGCATGTAAAATATATAATAAGTTAATGTATACATGTAACAAAAATTATTCTTTTTTTTTTTTTTTTTTTTTTTTTTTTAAAGAGTAACAAACACATAAAACTAGTGGGTTGGACACATATGATCTAGGTCATGAGAAAGTCCCATGTATCCCTGGGCAGCAATTCTGGATTAAGGAAACTACTGAAATGGCAAATTCCAACTGCTTCTTACAGTATAGCAGGTAGAATTGTTATTCTGTCCTATTACTTCCTGATCTTTGAACTCGGTCCCTCATTCCTCTGCACTGTTTCTCAGTGTGGCCCAGGGCTGACACATACCTCAACTGGACACAGAGTCCTACTTGCAGATGGGGCTTAGGTTATATGCTTGGCTTTGTGGCATTTCTGTGCTAATCTCTGAAGGCTTTTGGATACACCCTTCTGAGGCAATGCACTTCTAGAACCCCTGCTTAGCCAGACAGAAGTTGGGCTTCCCTGGGGTTAAATCCCAAGACAATTTCAGTGGTTTTTAAATTAGATGTAGGCAGGTGGAAGTGTACACCACTGCAAAATGTAACTCCATTGCCTCTTGGTTTTACTAATGCCTCAAAGAAGGGCTGGCTTACTCTAACTGCAGTGTACTATCTAAGTAGAAAAAGAGATGTTTGGAAAAATCATTCATTTATTACATTTTTCAGAATAAAGCAATCACATCTTCCTTAGCAGAGAATGCAAAGAAAGCTGTAAATAACACAGCTGTTCATTGGCAACTAGAAAAAAAAAAAAAAAAAGAAGAAAAAAAAAAAGTCAAATTCAAAGCTTGCCTCTTCTATTCACAGTGAATGACTTCAGAGTCAAAAGAATAACAGGGTGTGTACAGCCTGAAGAGAATATTGCTGGTAAAATTCTAAGGATGCCTTTTAAAATGGGCAATTGCTCACCATGTCAGCTGGAATAAAGTTTGTCACATTGCATGTCTAGATGCAATATGGTGATATATGCAATTTCAGTCACTCTTTCCAAATTGTGGGCTTTATCTGAAATGCTCTCATACCCTGAACTGTCTGCATTTTCATTAAAAGAATGAATGTTCCTGTCATCATCTTGGTAGGAATACCAACAGGAAATAAGCTACCTCTAAATGAAAAGATGCATTTTATTATTTGTGAAACCAAGGAAATATTACTCAAACATACAACTTGGCTGGCAGATGGTTTGTTTGGAGTATGGAATTAGTGCTTTTTCAGGAGTCTGACAAATAGCCTGGGGTTTCTGACAACGCACCGGCATCCCAGTGGCTGCATGATCTTACAGAGGGCATTAACTTCTCTGTGCATCAGTTTCTTCATCAGTAAAACTGCAATAATCATTTTCTGCTGGAGTTTCCAACTAATAGGCTTGTTATGCCCTGCAAAGCACTCAAAGATCTCTGTCTGGAACAAACTACAGAACTGCAAAGTATTATTGCTATTAGAAGTCCATTACAGCTCTGTTTTGCTTTGTTCATACTGGCCCTTTGGTACGTGCAGCTAGACAGCTCCCAATGTTATCTTGATGCACAAAGCACTTTTTGTGTGAGGTTTGACTCACACTAAAATGCCAGTTAGAATTTTTTCCTCAGGAACTCACTGGAGCTTGGCTTACAGAATCTGAAAATTAAATCAACCAAAATAGGTCAAACACAAAACTATATGTCCTTATGTGTTCCCTTGTCCTCTTTTAGCAGCACAGCGCAGTTGTTGTTTTCTTGTTGCTTGGGCCTGTTTCATTCTTCAGCCAGTTTTGGTAACCATATCTTGGTTACGTTTTGAATACCTGCTCTTGAGAGTTTTCTGTTTCTATTAAATATAGTTTAGAAGGACACACTCATCTGTTAGTGGTCCAGAAATAACGTGCTGCATGCACCAGCAGCTGATGCGACTGAACGCGATACGAAAGTGTATCATTCTGTTACAGTTTGTTGGTAGACATCAGTACGGAGATATTTTTGTACCTTAAAAAAAGGAATAGTGTATCGGAAATTG
Organism: Lagopus muta; assembly: GCF_023343835.1. Taxonomy (NCBI): domain Eukaryota; kingdom Metazoa; phylum Chordata; class Aves; order Galliformes; family Phasianidae; genus Lagopus; species Lagopus muta. Next base: position 20,643,902 of record NC_064437.1, on the reverse strand, counting down.
AATCAAACGTTAACAGAAGGTGCAGTTTGTGGTTTACTTTTCCTTCATAGCTAGTTCTTTAGGGGAATTATTTCTGTTCACATAATCCTTTAAGCTAATGTATTTATTTTATAGGTGGTTTATAACTTCATTCGTATGTCAAGTAGCTGAAGGTGCTGTTTAAATTAGTATTTACTTCAGTATTATACCTTTTTGAATTGGTTGTTCATTACAGTCATAATGCAGTGAATAAATGTGTTAATATTTGAAGTGGGAAGGGAGGTAAAAAGGGAAACTGTCTGCTCCAGTCAGGGCCCAGCTTTCTGGTTACAACATATTATAATTTATTTAAACTCAATCAATACTTAATCTGGAGTTTAAATTCTGCTAAAGATCTGTGGCATAGCTAAAAGCAGCTGATGCCAAAGAAAAAAAAATTTCTTCAGGCTGTGATTCTGATGTATTTATAATGCGCTCTAAGGGTGATGCATTGACCTAAATTCACAGAAGCTCTGCAATTCGTACTTATTATTGTGAAAGGTGTCCTACCAACACTTTTCTTCTGAACGTTGTGAGCCTGTGCGGGAAAGATGACTGGCTGCAGAGGAAGGACTGCATGCACTGCCTGGGTCTCCCCACATCTCCAGGGAGGGGTGGGATGGGACAGAGCACAGCCTGAGCCCTGAGGCCCCACGCCACAGACCAGGCAGTGGCTCACTGTAACCCTGAGATTCAAGACAAGAATTAATTCAGCACTGCAAAAATCTGGCAACTGTTTGAAGCCAGTAGTGAGGGCAGACTTCCTGAGAGGTGTGTGTTTGCGGTGACAATTTGGATTTATTTTGCTGGCAATGTGAAAGACATTGTTACGGCAGGAAGAAGACAGTTGTGTTGAAAACTGCTTCTCCTTTTTAGTTTTTTTTCCCCTTAAGCTTTTCTGGGGAATAGATTTCGATCTCTGCAGGGTTTGGTTTTCTCTGTACAGCTCTTTAAACTCCCCCAGGCACAGCCATCTCAGGGCAGGGCCCACAGGCAGCTCCTACCAGCACTGTGGGGATGCGTACACACCATTTTCTTGTTAGACCAGGCAACTTCATATTTCCCAGCACATTTTGGCAAGCTTTTTCTCAGAGTTGTCCAACAGCTTTTCGTAGTAAGTGAATGACTTCCCAGTGACCTGAACCCTCTTCCAAGCCTCCTTTTTCACCCTGACAGCTCACATTCATGCTTTTCTGATTTTGTGCAAAGCTATATGTTTTACCAGATTTATAACTGCAGGAGACTTTTCTAAAAATTAAAAAAAATTAACTGAATGAATAATGGAAATGTACTGTGAATAAAAGCTGACAATCATCCCCACTTCCTTCATGATACGATATGCTGTCCTCATGAAAAGGGAGAAGACCTCCATGCTCCCTCCTAATTGATACGTGAGTACTTGTCAGATGTGGATTTCCTAGGCAGCCTGCAAGGCAGGACTCACCCCCGCACCGTTCATCCCCAGTGCCTCACCTGTGTGCTTTTGGGGCATCACATCAGACACTCTCCCAGCTTGTGTCTTCTTGCTCTATTTTGTGCCCACCTCTGCTCATATTGCTACTGTAGTCAAATTCTTGTTGTGGTTTATGCCAGAATAAATATCGGCTAGCATAAATCTGCAGGCTTTGAAGGCAATAGCCTGCCTTTACTGTAGCACAATCAACAGCTGTACCTGGCACCACAACCTCATTCCACCCCAAAGCGGCAGCATCCAGAGCCTTGCTGCGTTGGAGGAGCAGAGCCAGCCATGCTTGCTGAGGTTTGTTCCTCTGAGCTGGCCCTGAGGATGTTCTCATCCTCAGCATGCAAACACAGCTTCTCAGCAGGAGCGACTATTAGTTCCAGCTTTAACCTTTACTTAAAAATATGAAGCTGCTGAACAAAAATGCAAGGATTTTGTGTTCAAACTCATGCCTAACTCAGAGAGCTGGGCTCCTAGAACCAACTGTGAATTTCAGTCTAGCAGCAAGAAAGTTTATGTTCAACTTCAGTTTTTCTTCTAGCTACAATGCTCAAAGGAGTACTTCTGTATTCAGATACAGGAGTTATGATACATTTACCTGCCAAAAAAGTGGATTGGAGTTCTTGTGCCCTTCCTGCCCCCCAACATGGCAACTTGGAACTGCTACACAGCTACAGATCATGAGTGACCACTGGCAGAGTCATATACAAAACCTGCAGTTAATATCTGGAAAAATAAGTTTAAAAACTGAGGAAGATAACGAGAAGTTCCAAAAAAAGACTAAAGCTGTATCTCAATCCTTATCATGATGGTCTGACCAAATCCCCCCAACATATCTTTAGTGTTTATGTTTCATGTAAGGACTATTTTTCTTTTCTTTTTTTTTTTTTTAGAAGTTTTATTAGACTTCATGATCTGTCTTGCTTTTTGTTAGGGAGATGGAAAAAAAAAACAAAAACCCACCATTCATCATAATTCTTTGGTATTGCTATTATGGCCAGGAGAAAAGAGGGCTTCTGCTAGTTCGTGTACAAGTCAAAAGCAAGGCATATTCCTTTCCCCACAGGATCCCAAGCAGAAGAGTTGGTGGACGGATAAGATAAAAATGGGTATCAATTGTGAGAGACAGGCTGACAAAAAAAAAAAAAGTGTGCATAGTTTTTTCACTAATCTAGAATAGTAATTGCACTTTGCTTACATGTCTGATTATGTTTAGGTGCCGATTTTCTTTCCATGTAACAAAAGAGGTGACTTTCATGAGAATAATCTGAAGGAGGTTGTGGTGGGTGGCTGGTTTTTTGTTTTTTGGTTTTTTGGGGGTTTTTTTTTTGTTTGTTTGTTTGTTTTTTAATGCAGAATTTTTTTTTACCAGGTCGACAGACCAATTTCTCTCCATTGTTCACAAAGCTATACAGTATTTTTTTTTCCTTCCCACTGTGCCTTGAAAAAACTTTTTGGCTTCAGTTCATGTGTGAAACCTTTTGCACAACAGAAGTGGTTTCTTGTGGCCAGTAAGACTAAATGTTCTGAGCATTCCAGGAAGCATATAAATAGACTGATACTCTTCCTAAGGTTATGGAGCATTACTTCTCCCTTTTTTCTTTATTTCTCTTCCTGTCTTACTCCCCTACCTTCAGTTATGCTCTCTACATCTAGGCAAAGATCAGAGTGCAGTGTTTGAAAATCCTGACTATCATTTTCCATTTTACTTGGGTTTGCCTTAGTTACATTTCTGAATAGAAATTGTTCAAGTAAATGCAGCACAGTAAATTATCTTAAATTACTTCTTACAGTCCAGACTAGTATTATAACATGAAAATTGTTACTTGGAGTCTCCCACGCCCCTGGCTGCTGCAGACCTATGTCTCCAGGCTGGGGAGAAATGGATCACAGTACTTCCCCAGCAGAGCCTGCAGGCCAATCCACCACATGGAAAGTGGAGTTCGCATAAAAGAGGTCTCGTATCCCTTCCTCTCAATCCTGCTAGATACAGCAAAGCTGTCACAATGGTCAAATATAATTAAAATGGTGATCCACCACTGAAGAGTAGGCCAATGTCTATGCAGAAACCAGATGAGAAATTATTCAAGCCAAAAACATTAAATCTCAGCTCATCTGTGGTTACCATAAAAAAGCCATTCTGTCTCTTTGATCTGTGATGAATTTGAATGTGTGTTAATAAGACATATATGTTGGGCATCAGCATCGTCTTCTGTTGAACGAAGGTAAACATTGCATTCGTCTCTGTAAAACATACTTCAGTAGTTGGGAAGAAAAGTGGAGATTCATTATTTTTGCAGTTGTAGAAGACATTCAGCAGCTGTGTTTATACTGGCAGACAATTTGGATATTAGGTGGCAGGACAGAGAACTGCAGATGCACAATATCGTGCAGACATTGTGCACTTACAGCACATTTTCAGGGAAACATGTTATTTTATATTTCCCTTGGTGTCATTAATCACGTTTCATGATGTATCTCACTATTTCAAATCATTCCCCTAGATTCATTCATTTTTTGGCTTGTTTATATAATAGTTATTGAGCTCCATTTCAACAAATTCCATCTTAACTACAGATATCAAAGTTCCTTTTGCTTCAGGGGAGAAAATTAAGATGGCCCTGTACTGATTTCAGAGACTACCTGTAATAATCAGCATGTCTGCTATATAAGAAAGATATTTTGTTTGCCTTTGGTCAGAAAAATGTTCATGCTGTTCTTTGCAAGTTAAAAATTAAACTTATTTCCTGAAAGTAAAAATACGGTTCTTATCTTGAACTATGAAGGAAAACAGCTGCACTTTACTCTGTTCTTGAAGTTCTCCAATCCCTCTGGAGGCTTTGTTTTGGTTTTACAGGTGAATCCCTTAAACTGCAGCAGTGATGATGGCTCATCCTTGGCATAAACGTGCTGAGAAGCAGTTGGGAATCCCCTGCTTGGGAGCTGCAGCCTGAGGAACTTCAGCGTGTAAGAAGTGTGTAAGGAGTGCCTTTGAGGTGAGGCAAAACCTTTGTTTTTTAAGCATTACTTTTGCATTCAAATAATGGCAATACATGCTCACAAGTGCATTTTGGCATGGAAGTGCTACAGAATGAGAGGTGCAATCCAATTTACCCTGGAAGGGTCCCCTGGTGGCAGTGCACTCCTCCTGCAGCTCCCAGACCTTGGAACAGTTCTGACACATCTCTGGCTGGGGGAAGACAGTATCTGTTCCATTACAGCTGACCTCGCTGTGCTGGAGAGGAGCTGGTAAGGGACACAAGGTAGCTGCCAAAACCTTTGGTTTCTCCTGGTAGGACTCACTGTGGCGGGGCTGTATAGGAGGTGGGCAGCTCCCTGCAGGACTCAGCTGGAAGCAACAGCCCTGCCAGGCACACTGCTAGACTTGCCTCTCTGTTGGTAAACAAAGAGGAGGAGTTTGACAGATCTGTAAAGAGAAGCAAACCCAAAGAACTCACTCATGAGGAATTAATGGCTGTGTGCAGGGGATGGCTTACCTAAGATGGCACGATCAGCAGATTGCTTGCAGAAACCACGAGCCCTGCCCAGTGCCCCTTCTCATGACTGGGTTAGAATGCTAAATATAACCAGGCTATATTTTTCTTAAGGATAAATGAAACGCAGAGAGAAAATTGAACTCTGTTTATATTATGTGTGGCTTAGCCACACCTAAGGAAATGCAACCTATTTTCACCCATTTTGTTTTAGAGGATTGCTGTGTGGAGGTTCTGTCCATGACATTGAAAGTGGCAAAGCAGTGGGCTCTGGGGAGTACTGTTCCTGAGATACTGCAACTGTGTGGAAGGGCAGGTCCCAAACGTGAGCTGGCGCTGAGGTGATTTGAGGTTGCATTCAGAGCTCTTCAGAATACTGAAGTCTCAAAAAGAGATTTATTCTGAGAAGATCATAGGGTTTGAATTGCGGATGAGAGGACTCTGGTGATCTTATTTTTATTTCTAGATACTAATAATATATATTCTCAAAGATTGAGTGGCCTATGAATGTACATTGGAAGCTGGTGGCAGCTGGTGGCAGGAAAATTAATACAGTTCTAGGGAACTTGATAGAAGTGCATTAGTCTAAAAGTCATTTATACAAAGAAAATAAGATGTCACTATTGTTCATGCTTTTTTGAACCCCACAGTTTTGCCTTCTCTAAAATGCTTATTCTTTCCCTTGATGCTTTCTACATCCCTCTCTCTTTCCCTGGCACCCAAGTAGAGCTCTCTCACATCGTGATGGTTATATATCTAATGCTGATCCCAACTTAGTGGAATCTGTCTCCAAGCAAATAAGACTGGCAGCAAGGTTGGGAGTGCAATCACCTGTTGGCATAATCCCTGGTATGAATTCTCTTGTATACAGTGTAATTTAGTAAGGTGTTAAATGACCTCTAAATGACTAGTGCAAGTGTAAATAAAACAGATTAATGAATCATCCATTAAAAACTCTGTCAATATGAGATGTAATTCCCACTGCCTTGAGATATGGCTCTCTTCTCTCGATCCTTTTTCTTTCTCTTACTTTCTGACCTTCATACCTAGAAATCACATATCTTTGTACTGTACATAGCTCAACAGAGCAATCAGCAGCTTGTTTCTATTGTCCCTGGTCTTCAGTGTGGTCATTGGTGCTAAGCCATCACTGTTAGACAGCTGAGCAGCTTATGAGGGCTGTTCAGGGAAAGTGAACAGGTCAGCCCGTCTCCCTTGCTGTGTCTTTGCCAATCCCAGTCCCACTGGCTCCTCTTCTGCTGCAAAGCTGCTGCTGGCAATGCTTGTTGACAGAAATACAGTAGGCTGAGCATGTGGGGCACTAGTGTCACGTGGAGGCAGCTGCTCCGCTGCCAGCCATGCAAGCATCCTTCATTTTGGAGGACACTGGGATGTGCCATCAGAGAGGCATTTCCTTCCCTGCTCGGGTAGCTCGGGCAAGTCATCATGCCTCTCAAAAACAGAGTAAATTAGATTTCTTACGGTGCCTAACTGAATGATCACTGAATACCACACCTGGAATCATTTAAATTCTAGCATTGCTAGGCATGTGTTTTATTTATCCTTTTAAAATAAATCTAGGAAGTGGTTAGGTTAATGCATACAACCTTAGCCTAAAGGATAAACAGCCAAGCCAATAAATAGAATGTTCAGGCTCCTGCCTATTCCTGTCTATACATGCAATCATCTATAGCACCTGTATCCTCTCTAGTGGATGTTTTATGACCAACACATTAAACTGCAGAGAAAGAGAAATGTTGGTCAAGTGCAATGTATTTAAGTGAATTTTCCCCTAGGAACCAAAACATTTAGCTGATGATTATCAGTTTGTGACAAACATGTTTTTCTTTCTAATTGTGGAATTGAAATATTGTACTTGTCTAGTTGTTTGAAATTTAATTAATGTGAGTTCTTAGCTTAATACAAGGGACTTTCTGTGCTTAGAGTGCTTAGGGGAAAGGTGGGAGAGAAGGAACAAAGAGAGCAGCTTCAGTATCTGTATCCATGTCAGCTATTCTCACATGCCTCGGTTGCCAACAGTCTCCAAAAAGACACTGCAGCAATGGTGCCCAAGAGGTGGTCAGCCTAAAGAAACAGGCTGGCTGCCATTACACTGCAGCAGCTATGGACTGCAAAGAGCCAGAGCAAATGCCTACTTTGGTCCCGTGGCTGTTGATTTCCCTTTACTGCCATTTAGTCAGATAAAAAAACTCCAAATGCCTACTGCCAGCCACTTCAAGGCTTATCTGAGCAGCAGACAAATTAGAAACAATTGTGTTTCTTTCCCTGTCCCATGCAGATGCAAACTATCAGGAGAGGACAGGGAGGAGATAGAGTTGTAGCTCTGGTCTTTTTTACATGAACTAAGATATCAGTCTGGAATAATAAAGAGGAACCTTTCCTTCCTCTTCCCTGAAGACACAAATATTTTCTTTTTGTGTGATTCTCTCAGAACAGCATATGGACCCTGCTGTTTTGTATGCTTGAAAGGCACAGAAACAAAAATGTGAATTTTGCACTTAACAAAAAATCAAAGTGTATCTTCTGACAGATATTCTAGTTGTGAGATGTGAAATTGTATATATTCATTACTTCATAATAGGGCACAAATAGGCTCTTTGGTATTTTTCATCCAGAGTTCAGAAAGTGACAGTGATGCTGTATTGCTGAAATTACAATGCTTATCACTCCAATCTGCTGCTGTTATTTCCGTAAGTAACTCCTGTATGTATAGAAATGTATATGTAACCTCTAGTGAGTAAGATGGCAGGACCAGTCCTTCTTCATAGTCAAAAGAAATCACAGAATGTGTTATTTTTTAATTAGCTTCTGGGGATGTGACCCAAATATCTTCAATTGCAAGTTACATATCATATCTGTTATTTCAAAGTGTGCAATATAAAGGAATCAGTATAAAATGACTTTCAGTAGTTTAGAGGAATGCTACTAGGTCTAATAGAGAATGATTGAAGGTGATAAATTTGATAAAAGCTGATTTTTGAGCACTCCACTGACCCAAATGTGAGTAAAGAAGAAGGAATCCTGCAGAACAGCCATTCTGCCATTTTCTCCTCACCCTCTGTGAGCTGCCTCCATGGAGGCCGAGGGAGCAGCAGGCAGTGGAAAGGGTACTGTGGTTAAGGCTGTGGCTTTGGCGACCGTCTGACTGGATTCATTTTCTGTCCCTGCCTGAGAAAGTCATTTAGGGGACTTCTGTGGCACAGTGCCATTCTGCATTTAGTCTGGCTACTAAGAGCAGCTCCACTCACTGCAAGTAGCAGCAGACAGTTTCTTTGACAGCCTCTCCGTCCTCTGTCTGGGAAATGGGAGGTGTAACATCACCTTTCCATTGCCCTCCTTGTGTGTAATCTTCTATCCAAGCATATTGCTAGTAACAGCAGACCGAGCTCATGGGTCCAATCTTTGGCACCTCTTGGCAGTGCTTGATTTTGCTCCATGAACAAATGGTACTGGAGTTATTCTTTCGGCTTGACAGAGGCAGTGAGTGTGCTCTTAGTTTGCTCATGGAAGATGACTTGTGCTCACCTGTGGAGCGAGCGAGCTGTTCATCCACCAGTTAAACTCACACCTGATTGCAGTGTGCTGGGACTTTCAGAATCCCTTTAATGACAGTGACCAGATCCTTGTATGTGCTGTAACCTTCTAAAATGAAACAGCATCCAGCCACAGTTTTCTTGCCATTTAGTCATAATGGGTAGAACAAAGACTTGCCTTGATTAACATATAAAATTCAATTTAATATTAATTCTGTTGTAATATTTAATTCCAGAAACAAATATTAATGCATTAGATTATTTGAAATTATTTCAGCTATTTTTATTAAACATACTAGAACAACTATAAAGCATTAATCTTTAAATTTCCATCACCTGTCCTTAAAAACTGATAATTTATTGCTGGACGTTGCTTTGTTATGAAACTTGTGCTCATGTATTCCAAACTGAATCATCTCCATGCCCGTAGCAGCACAGCTGGTAGAAAACTATTAAATACTTTTTTTATCAATCAGATCCACTACACTAATGAGACCTATCTAACCCAGCCATGAAAAGGCCTGCTCAGAGTTTAGGCAGTGACTTGTTTTCCCACCCAGGCAGTAACTGATGAAACATCTGAGGGCTGTTGCTCCAGATGAACTGGGAAACCCCTTTAAAAAAAAAAAAGAAACAAAACCTGGACATGTTTAGACATGCCCAGTGCAAATGCTGGAAGTGCAATGCAAATGCTGGGACAAAAAATAGCACTTGGGCTGTTTTCCCTGCCGTCCTGGTTTTGAACACCCACTAAGAGGTAAAAGTATCATCATACGTATGAAAACCTGTGCAAGACAAAACAAGCAAAGTCCCTTTAACCCTCTGGAGGAAATGTTTACAATTCTGGACTCTGATAAAGCTGGCAGTATTGACCTTTCATCTTTCCAAGCTATGAGGCTCTGTCCTTCATGTTGGTGCTTATGATTTTATTTTTCTTAAGTACTGAGTAGGACTTACAGGAAGGAAACTGAGACAGATGGGAGTAAGCAAGAAGGAACGTGACTCTAGGGTTGACTGTTTAAGGCATTCACCTGCAGAGAGGAAAGGAAGGAGAAGAAAACGGTTATATTCTGGTCACCCTTTCAGAGAATATCTGTCTTTTATCATAAGATGCTGCTAGATAAAAAACAGAAAAATTTTAAACCTTTAAATTTAAAAATAGAGCTGGTAGTGAGAGGTACGTGGCGTGGTCACATTAAGTCTCCTTGGCTAATTTTCATCTTATCTGACTTACTAATTAAGATTTATCTGTTTAAATCTTTGCAGCTTCTGCTTTATCAGCATTCAAAATACTTCACTGGGATCTTTAAAAACTGCACAGATTCATGACAGGATGCAGTCTCCACGGACTTCCATGTGTAATCAACTTCCAGTTACTTAACTATCATCTTTGCAATCACATCCTTCAGCAATACACGCAGCAAATTACAGCTCCATTTAATAAAATTAACTTTGGTTAATCAATCCTAAAGTCCCTTTAAACAAGTATCATATATTTCTTAAAAACAAGAATATGCCTAAATAATGTAATTATTGTGAATGTCCAATTCTGGATAAAGGACAGAACTTGAAGTACATATTTTAAATACAACAATAAAAAGTTCATTGAGATAATTTTACAACACTCCCGTTATTCTTTTCCTTCTAATTTAATTATAGGCCCACAAACACCAAACCTCATATAAGTTAGAGATTAAACATGCCTTTAATAACAAAAACAGAAAAAGCCTAGTGTTGTTATCCAACATCCAAGCACCAAACAATCCTTTACTGCCCTCCAAAGACCTGAGGTTTTTTTCTATAGCAGGAAGTATGATTATTTTGTCATTATCTCAGTTTGATGCAGTAGGTTTATATCATTGTTGAAAGCCCCACAAAGACATTTATGAGACAATGTTCACACTGCAAACTACACGGTTCTTTGACAGCACCTTCCCAAACTGCTTGCAGGTACTTGTACCAGTTTTACCTTTCTTTCTCGCTCTAGAAACGCTTTGATTAGATGCCACATCTCTGGTCAACCGTAGTGCTCAGCCAGAATCTGCCCTTTCTTTTTTGTTTTCTGTGTGCATTTTGTTTGTTCCTGAAACAAAAATGTTAGCATTTTGCATTAGCCTCTTAGTAGGCCAACTGCTTGTGTGAGAAACATGCTGAAGAGCTGGGTCTGTCCAGGGTTAAGGATGGGGAGACTGAGCATCAGAGAACACTGAGGGGTCAGGAGCCTGAAACGACATGTTCCAAGGAGGCACAAAGGGCAGGGCTGAGTGAAGGTGTGCATGGTGTGCTGGGTACTGCCTCATTAACACTAATGACATGAAAATGTCTTAGACAAAGCACAAGCTACCCATCCATGTTTCCACCAGCCGGATAGAATTTAGCCTTAGGGCACCAACATGTTCCCCCATCGTGGCAGACACAGCCGGCATGCATGGGGAGGGGTGGTGGTTGAGCCTCTGCCTTGCCTGTCTGACAGCCAGTGATCCCAGCATGACAGATCTTGACTTGCCCTTCTCTGCTATCTATCCTCTGCCATTAAGTATTCATGCAGGCTCCCAATTAGGCTGTGGAAGATAAGAGCATTAATTGACAAAGTCATATTCCTTAGCCTCTGACAAAAACAATGTTACTCTTTCATTTTTCAGGTAGGTCTTCAGCATTTTATGCTGAGCATTATTTCTTCCATGTTGAAAATAGGTAAGAATGGATAAGCAATTACTGTACTACTGATCTGGATTTCAAGTTGTTCTTTTTGATTTAGAAGCTTTATTTCAGGATATTAAAGCATTTACCTTAGTTTTCTATTTTGTGGTATTTCTCCACTAAGATATCATTCAGCTGATGTAACATGCTTTAATACCTTAGCAGGATCAAACAGGCAACTCCTAGCTTTACTCCTGATGATTAAGGATGGGAGTCATGCTGTGAAAGAGTGACTAAGTGCTGTTATTGAGAGCTGACAATTTTCCTGGAAGATGGATCTGATAAATCCCTAGCAAGCATTTCAGTAAAATGATCCAATTTTAGAAGATTAGTATATTTTCCTAAATAAATACATATAAAAGCTTTTCTAAAGGTGCTCACGTCTACAGGACTCTTCTTAAAGGAATTCTAAAAAGGGAAACTCAGGAATGCCTACCTGACTGTCCCAGAGAATTGCCATCCAAAGGAGCAGCCTACAGCAGCACAAGCATTTCATCTTCTGGATTTGTGGAGACGTGGGATTTGTTGATGCTGAAGGGAGGAGGAAGTCAAGGGAGAAAAAAAAATTCTGGGAGGTAAGCAGCAGACAACATTTTTCCTAGACAAGTTGATGCCAGATGAAGCCTCAAGTTTGTCTTGCTTGTGTAGTTACTGTAGCCATTATAGCCAATAGTTTTTATGATCTTGGAGAACCATCTCACTTGTAAATTAAGCGCACAATATTCTGCAGTTGTTTTGCTGATATAAGTTAATAAACCTTTAGTAGGATATAGGTATAACTAATACAAATGAGAGTTACAGTGTAATTATGTAGTGGATAGCCACAGGCCTTATGAAACTACAAGAAAACAGAAATGCTTTAAATAGAAATGAAGTGTCTTATATGATCTTAAATATTTGCAATTTGTTATTATTTGTAGCCATAAAAATGCTTTGCCTAAAAGAAGCCATTTAGAACTCATTTTTCTGTGTCTGAGTGGAAGTTTAGCTGTATTCTTCTGCTGAAAGAGGATTTGGTCCTTCATTTCCCGTCCCTTCCCTCCACCCTACCCCCCTCCCTCCCAATCCTTTTCACATCTGCAGAGAGACTTATATCAAGAAAATGAAACTCTCTCCCATATAACAAACTCAGTCAGGGCCAGCTGGTGGCCCACATCTCAAACTCAGCATTTGAGATGCTTCCAGTGAGCCTGCATCTTTTCTTGGGGGAGGCAAGAGCAGTTCAGGAAATAAAAGTTTCCAGGATATGTTCTAGGAAGAGAAAGGGAAGGCTTCCTACCCAGAGCTTGAAGGTGAGAGCAATGATATTGTCCCCCACCCTGATCTGTGCCTGCCACTCTTGAGAGGGTGATGAGGAAATTGCCCTCAATCTCAGCTGGCCACTGAGTGGAGTTATCCCTCAGGGCTGCTAAGTGAAGACTGCCCAAACTCACCTTTTCTAATCATTTCACTCCAATCCTTATATATATTTTTAAAATAAGAAAAAGACAAGCAAACAAACAAGCTAAAATAGGTATAATTATATATTGAGGTTATTCCAACAGGATATTCTCCAAAGGTCTTCTCTTTTTTATTTTGAATAATGGAGAAAGTTATGACCTAATTGCTTATTCCAACAGTAGGCTATGTTCTGTGCTGAATGCACCACTTTAGCAATAGCTCCTGTTTAACTCAGTACTACTGGCTGTTAAAAGCTGATTTAAAAGTTAAAAGGAACAAACTAGTTTATTGCTTTGGCCTCAAGTAATCAAAGCAAGTGAAAATTCATAATGAAAAAAGACATTTGTGTTTGTCCTCCATGCTAATACAACTGAATTTGTTCTCCATCCTTTTTAACCCCCACCTGTTTTTTTCTGACCAATATAATTTTCTTTATATTTTCCACACTGTTTTGTTGTACCAAAAATATTCTTTCCAGCGGTGTTTGTTATTCCAACTCTAGGCAAAGTCATGTAGTTCTGAAGATTCATTCTGCAGCAGGACAGCTTTGTTTCAGGCTGCCCTTTGAAAAATATTGTAATGCTTGCAAGTTCTGGGCCCTGAATGTTTCCATTTTCCTGCTAAGCGTTGCACACAATTCCAGAGATGTTTGGAGTTCTTGGGCACTGGAATTTCATCACTCTAAGTTCTGCCTCCCTTGCCGCATTTTAAAGTGGCAAAATAACTCCTTGTATGAAACATAATATTCAGTTTGATCTGTGTTCCTCTTACTCAAGCTTAAGGAATCCTAAATCTGCCTTTTCTTTCTTTTCCTGTCATTCAGTTCATTATGTTGCTGTGTATATAACTGACTCATCAGTCCTCCTGATCTGAACTGTACTCTTTAATTTGTGCATTTATATCTGTGTGAGAAATATTTTGAAAACTGTCTGGAAAACCCAGAAGCACAGTTGCTCTAGAAAAATAATTTTAGGAGATCCAAGAAAGATTTCAAGAAGCAAAGCAGCTGCTTTTGCATTTTATTTTTCTGAAACCTCTTAGTCTTTGGGCTTGGAAATTTATGCTGCGTTTGAGATATCTTTTGGGGAGAAACAGCATGTGTAATGGTGACGGAATCAGTGCCAGATGTAAAAATAACCCCAGCAGCAGCAAAATGCTGTCCCTTACAATTCATTTCCCTGCTCCAGTATTCCTTGTATAATTTGTTATCATCTTTCACAATTAAATAGTTATAAAATGAATTTTAAGAGAACTTAATGTGATTCTGAGTGCACCAAAAACCATGTGGTGTATATCACACACACAGCTTGCTGAACTAAGGAGAGAAATTATCAAGTTAGTTATGTGGAAGCTTTCCACAGTCTCCTTACGTGACCTTGTGCAAGGCCATGAATGTTTGAGGTCAGAAGGAACATAAATATTCATTTCTACATGACTCATTCTGAATACTCCACTAGAAAAATTTTAAAATAATTATAGTTAACCAGCACTGAAAGCATTTTGGACATCGAACATTAATGTTCTACACGTTGGTTTGGCAAAAGAGTCTTTTCCCGTGTTTTTCCTACTGGAAAACAAAAGCTTTGATCAGACTGCCCCCTACAGAAAGCACAGCAGCGCTGTTTTAATGCTATGGTGTATTGTCAGAGATGAGGAGGGCTTGGAGCAAACACATCACAGCACTGAATTTGCCTTAAAGCTTAAAAAAAATATATATATATATATATATATATATAAATTAGACTAAAAACTATTTTTCAAAATATTTTACATTCCTATTTTTGGGGTGTGTGTAAATATTTATTCTCTTCAGGAAATGCCCTTAAAATGCTGCTCTTGCACTCCTTCTAAATTAAGAGCAGGCTGTGGAAGCCGTGTTTTCCATTCTACTGCAGTCTGCATGCTCCTTTTCCTTCCCTTTTTTTAAAATGAGAATTGGTTCTCCAGACAGAGCCTGAACATGTATTCACTAAGCAACAAGCACTTCAAAGTATTTCTGGGTAGTCTTGGGAAGCTTACATTCTGAGTTTTCCTCTTATTATTGGATAAAAAGCACTTGTCAATGATTTCCACATTGTGAGCTTTTTTCCCCTTTTCCCCCAGTGTTTAAACTGTCTCCCAATAGATCTGTGTATGGCAGAGAAAGGATCCCTCTGACGTTTCATACAACTAGAAGTGAAGGTTTTAATTCAGCTTTCACAGTATATGATTTCAGCATTCAGATACTTCCACATACAAGGTAAGTGGGTCACTCTGAAAGTAATGCCTCCTATTTATTTCCATGGGAATACAGCTGGTACATTGAGCACAATAACACTGTTTGAGAGTGCAAATTCTCAGCTACCGAACGCTGTTTTTCAACATAAGCATAACCATTACCTGTGCATTTTCACCAGCGATGAGCAGGAACCTGCATGCCACCTTACAACAATCTGCATCAGCAGAGGTGACCCATGGTTGCTGTCACCGCTGCTGTAGTGCACCATTCATTGCCTCACTGTGCTCACATCCTCTATTTGGTCTTCATAAATGTTCAGCAAGTGTCAGTGAATGTCAGTGGATGCCATTTTTTCCCCTTGGAGGAATTCAGTGACACACTTTTGCTACATATGCACTTCCATGTCAGACACCATTTTGTCAGACTGCCCCTCTGCTGCCATCTGTCACACAGCAACAACATGTAATGGAATATTGGCAGGAAGGTTCATCCTCTACTGCCATACCACCAACATACATCTCTGACATTGTGGGTCAACATAATAAAGTAGGAGGCATTACTTTCAGAAATAGTAAAATGTAGTGAAATGCAAATTTGGATGATGGATAGAATGAACAAGACAAGCAGCCAGCATTATGAGTTCTGGTTCTTGTTGGGTTAAGTGGGGGCTAAGGTTTCACCTGTCCATTTGAATAGAACTCTGACAGGGCCATTAAAAACTTGAACATTAGCTCCAGAAGCTTTCCATTCTCAGACTGCACTGTGCAAAGGTTTTCCATTTGACAATAACTGAGGAAATAGCATAGACCTGCAACTTTTTTTGCATGAGCATCAATAAATCTGTGAAAGAGGGAGAATGCCATTTCTAATGGCAGACCATTTTTTTCTGGTATTAAAGAGAAGCTAGAAAGACTGTTGTCTGAAAACGTTGCATGTAATGGATAGTAAATAGTAACAAAGAAGAAGCTAGTTTTGGAGGAAAGTGTCAAAATGAGACCTATTTTCGCCTTCCCTGAGACTATCCAGCTTTTATGACACCCCTTGCGATTCCAAGTCCCACCAGCTAAGCAGCAGCAGCAAGTTTCTCAGAGATCCTTGCCTTTACTACTTTTTTTTGGCTGTATAGTTTCTAAGGCATGCCAGATCCTGGCTTTACATAAGATACTTCCCAAAAAAAGTCAGTGAAAGCATTGAGTATTTTCATTATGAATTTGGATCCCTTGAATATTTTGAGAAACTAAATTACTCAGTTAGATTCTTTACTTATTAAGGTAAGGGAAGGCTGTTTCTTTCCCAGAAAAAAAAAGGAAATACTCCACAATTAAATCCCAGATCAAAAACCACAGTTAGGTGACCTATTTCCAGATGGACCAAAAACCAAATGGATACTGTCATTTCTCCCTTTCTGCTTTGTGAGTTTGCTTGGATCTGGAAAGAAACAACCCAGACGTGTTAGTGCTTATTCTCACACTAAACATCCATTGTCTTTCAACATCCATTATGAAGAGAGAAGCTCAAACTAAGTATGATGCCAGTGTCTGACATCTTGATCAGAATCATTTCCAGATTTTAAAAACAAAACTGATTCTCACTAGGAAACTTGGTAAAACTGAAGATACAAAATGAAACATCAGGAAACTTCACCAAACTGAATCCTGTTGGATATTTGTAGCTGTTGAATGTTTGCAGCTGTTTCTTTAGTCCTGATTAAGGGGGATTTTCTGAGAAGAGCAGCACAAGTGCAGTCTCCATTCAAAAAAGTCATAGCTAAGGGTATTTGGCAATTGAATTTAGGGCTCCAATTAATAGTTTTAATTTAAATAACTATGATTGAATAATATATGGGGTTTTTTTCCTACTTGCATTTTGGTTATGAGGCACCCTAACATTTATTATGATACTCATACATGGTTTTGAACTATATTTGTAATGATAAATAATCTTTTAGCTTAAGTATTGGATCTACAGATTGCTCAAAAATCTGGATGAATATATAATACTGTGGGATTTAATCTAACAAAATTCCAGCTCTTTTAAAGACAAAGTCTGGCTACTTGATTTTTAATTCCTTTGAAAAACTGCCTCATTTCCTTTTATTTTCACAATTTTTTTATGTTATGTTTCTAGGCATGGGCCCATTATTCCATCTATGTTCCCTAATGGCAGAGAAAGATTTGTTTTAGAAGTGACATAAGAATGTAGTAAAAAGAAAGGAAGGTCAAATTTTAAAGTAATGTATGGAAGGCATTAGTCCTCCAATAAATGTAAGATATTATGTCAGTGGAAACGGAGTCGAAGAGCCTCATTACTTTTGATCTTTCAGACAGATTTGCTACAGATTTCTTTAACTATATTCCCACATTGTGTAACTATCATAAAGTTTGTCTTGTTGGAGTCTTGCTTTATAAAAAATATATTTTGCAGAAACGGATTTTTTTCATCTTTCAGTTTAAAAGTGATTCTTGGTATCTCCAGAGGCTGTTCATGCAAAAGTCTAAATTCTTGCTTCTCTTTGAGGTCAGGCATGTAGTTACAATGTGATAACAACAAAAACAGAGTAATTCTATCTTTTTTAGTATTTGCAAATACTTTTTTTCTTTTATTTTTTTCTGGGAAGGCTGAATAGATTGGTCATTTTTAAGCGAGTTATAGTTAAGTGGAAAAGTTTTGTAAGGGGGTGCTACGTTGCAAAATGTGATGTAATGGGTTGTTTCCGCTTAAAAACACAGACTTTGCATCTATTTCAGATAGGCTCTACCAAATAATTTTGGTATATGCAAATTCTGCAGAGAAGATCCTCACAACTTAGTTAATGACATCAACTTTTATACTATCATCGTGAATCTTAACATGTTACATTAAATAATTATTGCAATTAATAAATTCATCAGGATAATTCTTTTATGTTGATGCATTATGGTCCTGATTATCCCATAATACATATAAATTATTCAAGGAAGACTACAGGGAGGCTTCCTTCATTGATCCTTCTCAAGGAGTCATTGTTTGCTTAAATGCTTAGAGATTGCTACATCTAAGTACTTATACATTTCTACCTTATCTCCATAATAAGAGACATTTAAAAAGAAAAAATTATGCAATGAGTTAAAAATACCTTAAGCATGAACAGAAACTTTCATTTTTACTAGGAACGTTTTTCATTAGCATCAGAATGACCCTTGTCTCATTTGCGTATTTCCCTCATTTTCCCTTCTCTGAATATCCAAAGATTGCTACCCAAACGCCATGTCATTTTCTGTAATTCAAGTTAAATAATATATAAATAGATTTATGTTTGTCTTGTAAATTAGAGTTATAATCTTGGCAGCAAAATTAAGGAGCTGGCTGGTGGAAAAAAAAAAATAATAACAACTTCTTCCTTCCCTTGTTTTGTCCTAGCTCCTTCCTTCCCTTGCCAACAATTACAACTCCTTCTTCAAAGGGAACGCGCGGTCAGAGAAAGCCTGACTTTTCAGTTTCTCTTTTGCGTTGAGCAAGATGAAGCAAATGGAGCAGTGCAACTCCAGTGCTAGGCTCCTGAGGAAGCTTCTCAGATGTTGTCTATGACATGTGCCAAAATGATTTCTTAAACTACACCTCCACTACTCTAAGAGAAAACATTTGTTACAAAGTCTTTTTCTCAACACTTTAAATCTGAAATACCAAAATACCTAGTTTCATTTTGCAAAACTGAAGGACGTTGTGGCTCAAATACACAGATTACATTGCGCAGATGCAGATGAATTCTTACAGACATGCAGCTGTCTATTACAGCTGCACAGAGTCAGACTTCTGGCTCAGAACTCTCCTTGAAATATAAGACAAGTCTACCTTTTTGTTGGTTGCCAATTGTCAGAAATTCACAGATAATTACAGTAGGGGGAGGCGTTACCATGAAATGTGGCAGGATGACTGACCTTTCTAATATACAATCAGAGATGATGTTTCAGACTTTTTTTTCCTCTTAGATACCACAAAGATATGAATTTGGTCCTCATGGTCACATCTCACAGGCATACATCACAGAAGGCTTCATAGGACAGCAGCATGGATTGTTTTTTCTAGCAGAGTGTGCCACATCATAGAGCTTTGTGTTGCATAACTTCTACTGTTGATTGAAATCAGCCTTCTTCCCTATTTTCATAACTGATGTTTTATCTTAACTTTAGTCATCACCTTTGAGTGTAGGCTACTAACTGGATTAAGTAGAAGAGAAAGGTGAGGAAGAAGTATAGTATTTGCAAAAGTGAATAAATGACAAGTAAGCTGTTTTTTCCCAAATGTGGCTTTTATTTGTTAAACTGTATTCATTTCTGATTTTTGAGTATCTAAACTGCAGGCGCTACGCAGTATTGCAGATTCATAAAGCAACCAGATGATCGCTGGTTAAAATATGCACAGAAAATTACTCCTCATTTCCAGTAATTTTTTCTCTCTGTTAATCTTTTCCCTCCCATTTGAGACAGTGTATCTTTTATTCTTCTCATTGGTTGCAAGCAGAAGATAAGAAAACAATGAAGTCTTAAGCTGCAATGCAATTTCTTTCTTTTCTGTTTTTCATACCAGTGTAAGCCTCTGACAATGCCAGTTTGGATTGTAAACGTAATGGAAGTTGGACTTTTACTGAAAGTACAGGATAGCACTTCCTAAAAACCTGAGAATGTGGAAGCATGCATGCCTGTCAGCTGACCATGCTCTTATCCGTTCTGTGACATGAAAAAAATGCTCTGGCAATGCTGCTTATCAAGAGACACCTAAAGACAAGGCAAAGGGGTAAAAGCTGCAGTAGAAGTGTCTGAGATAAGGGGGAGGAAGTAAATGGAAAATCAGATTATTACATTTTCTAGTTCTCTGACTGCTTGCAGACAGCCCTAGACAACTTGCCAGGAAAATGTGATTGCTAGCCCTAATGAGTCAAACATTTGTGAGGAATGCTGATTATATAACCAGCCAAGGCGTCTGAAAGAGCACATTTCTTTCAACTGTGCAGCAGAGATGGACTGGTTAAGCAATAATAATTAATATAATGTGCTTAAAAAAGCAACATTCATCCACTAGTGCCAAGGAAGGTTTGCAATAGCCTTTGTAGGCTTCGTTCTACAGTCACGGCATACTGAATAAATAGTAAACAACTGAACTCCAGTTTTTACAAGTTGGAAAGCCAAAGCAGAAAATTGTGAAGCAGTTTAAAACACACTTTAAAAGCTTGAAGATCATTCCAGAGGAAAAAAAAAAAAAAAAAAAAAAAAAAAAAAAGTCAGGATTATTATTTGTATTGTAGTAGTGCTCAGAAATCCTACTCCTGAGACAGCACACCCATTAAGAACACATTAGAAATATGAGTAACTTCATGTGATGTGTAGAACAAGCAATAGTTCTGAGCATGCTTAGAAAAAGGTCCTTGGAATTTTGAGTCTGAGAGTTCAGCTAATGGTAGGAAGCTATTTTACCTCTCAATCTTGCTTTATTTTATTCTCCTCTGACTGGATACTATAGCATATGACATATGGTCTGCTTAAATTAGGCAGGCACTCAAAACCTTGTTCCTTCATTTCAGCGTGTGAAGCCAGGTTGTCTATTAATAGGAAAAGCCCTGGAAGAATGTGTATGCAGCAGTCAGTCTCTGCATGGGGGAAATGAAAGCTATGATACAATAGGGAATAAAATGAATTTCTTGTGTATTACAGCCAGAACCACTATATGCTACCACCATTCCAAGTAAAGTGTAGAATTGCTGTTATATCTGCATGTCTGGGAGGTGGCATGCTAGTGACCTGATGTATGTGTTATCCAGCATACGGATTTTCCAGAGTGATCTCCAAATTGTAATGGACAACCTCTTTCCTGCCAGCAGAGCCCAGAGAGGAATAAACCAAGACCACCAGCTAAGTCACTGCGTAATGTGCTATGGATATGAGCACTGAATGCCCTCAGGTATTGTGTTTAAATGAAAGGCCTTAGCCAAAAAAAGAAAAGAGATGCATATAAAAAGGATGTTAAGTATATCATTTTCTTCTTTTAGAAAACTGGAATTTTTACAAGAATGTTGCAAAAAAATCTTATGAGAAATATCCAACAAAATGCCCACTTTACAATGTCACTAGTTTCCAAAAATCATTAAAAACAATTACGCTAATTGTAAGCTATAAAATTTACTATATGATCATTATTATACAAGAACTAATATATATGTAAAATATCATAAAGCTAAGTTGACTGCTGCAATATCCATTCCTCTGGTTTTGACAAATGCAATTTTTCAGGGATGAATCTGCACTGCATAGCACTGCAGAGATCATTTTCCTAGCCCATCGCTTTGACTGTCAAATATAAAACTCTTTTTCTATCTGATATAAGCAGCTTGTCTTCACTTTCAAAGCCATTCGTAGCTTCCCCTCATCCTACCTATCATCTCTCATTCAGGATCAAGAAACCACTTCTTTCACTGATTAGCCCATGATGCCAGCCTCCTCCATCCACTTCTTAGACTTTCAGTCATTCCATTTCAAGCTTTATCCTATGCCATGCCTTACATGTGGGAAGGGCTCCTTTAGACATCTGCGAAGCTACCTCATTATCTTCCTTCTAATCCCATCTGTGAGGTTTCCCTGCCATCATGCCTTCAAAAGAAGTTTCAGAGTTTGGACTGCATTTATCTAGTCATAATGAGCAGCTCCCCCTCAAAAAAGAAAGATTTCTGGATCAAATTTGAATAGATCATTCCCAAGGATAAGAAGGCTAATATTTCCTACTGAGATGCAGCACTGTTGTTTCTGTATGGTTGCTACTGCCTTGTTTTCAAAGATGCTGCCTTGCTGTTTTGGGGGGGGGGGGGGGGCAAATATTTCTGCTAGAAAACAGAACAGAATGAATGTAAGGGTGATCTGTCTGGATTATAGGAGCAATTGAGGTAGTCACTGACATTTCTGAAATGAGAAGATGCTCTGGGGGTGACTTGGCCTTTTACTTCATGTGGCATGTGATTGACAAGAAAATGTATGGTTTGTTTCAGCTAAGTGAAATAGTGATCCTGTGGCTGGGCACAGACATTAAAAATATCCCATATTTGTGAGGAAAGATTGGATAGGCATTTTTAGTTTTGGTGACCAGTTTTGGGGGGATTTGGGGATGCAGGGTATTGTCTCTGGTTTGCTCAGATTTCTATTTTGGAATGAATGAGTCATGGGAACCACTGTATTGCACTGGGTCATCATCTTAGCTGAGTACATTTTTCTTTGAAGCAATTAAATCTGTAGCCTTGAACATGTTTGTGTGTTGTATCACTTCATATTTTCATCCCCAGTGGCAATGACTCAGGACCAAGTCGACCTTTTGCAGGAATTACCTGCAAAGGAAACTGGGAACTCCACGGCATCTGTCATCCTTCCCTCCAGATGGTGCCTCCAAATCTCTTCTGAAATGGTGTGTGCAGAGCAGAGTAAGTACTTCTTGTCTTGATCTATAAAGCTCTAATTTTTATTAGATTTACTTTCATGATGTTTGAGAAAGGTGCTGCCTCCTCCACCTTCCCATGCAGTCCTCTTTGGTGTATGAGGGCCCTGTCATGGGTTCTGCAGAAACAGGAGGCCACAGTATCCTCTTTTCACCTTAGCTTTTCGTGGGCCTTTTCTGTGTAACAATCAGGGTTCTCATTTTCCAGTCTATCAGAGGTTATAACTGCAGAAGTATCAGCATGATGCTCAATTATGCTGCATGAGGATGCAACAGAAACATTCAGAACTCTCAATTTATTGCAGAACACTTTGTTCAGCTCACGTTTGTTTGGTTGCAATCTTCAAACACATCTTAGAATTTTCAAGTGTTTGAAATGTCTTCTAGAGAATAATGACTAGATCCAGTTTAGGAATCTTTAGCATTGGGAAAAAAACATTCTTAAACTTTTCTCATTGCTGTTCCATAATTTGTCAGAAGTAGATCTTAGAAAGTCAGGCGGGGAATTCTCCAAGGCACCAAGTGGAAGCAGCAAGACATGATCTCGTTCAGAATTTCAGTCTAAAAATACCCGCAGAGCTGTGCAGATTTCCCAAAATAAGAAGTAAAATTACTCCCAGACTGAGCTTTGAGCTTTTCTTTTTCTTCCAAGTTTCAGCAGAAAACTATATTTTTGTAGGCAAGCTATAAATCTCTGAAAATAAGAGTTTATGTGGAAATGCTGATACAGCCTTAGTTATAGCACTGGTAATGGCTATAGCACTCAACAATGATTTGACTCTGAAGGCCATTAATCCCAAAGAAAACTTTCTTGGAAGAAGTTGAACTTTGGAGGTCAATAGGATCTCAGAGGAAGCTGGACTGAAAACTCAGAAAAGCTGCTTTTGTCCATGTAAATCAATTGTTATTGTTTTCCTGTCTGAGAACATTTTAATGCAAAGACTAAGGATTTACAAACAGGAAATGGGAGAACTTCAAAAGATCTTGGAAGAAGTAGTGATTCATAACATTATTTTTTCAGATAGTGCTATTTTAAAACCTTGCTCTGAAGCCATATGATGGGTTAACTGAAGGAAGAACTACGTAACTCACTCGTGTCCTGGTTTTAAGCTTACAACAATTTTATTCCATGGAAGAGTAATTAAAAATTCTATAAGAACTGTCATGTTTCAGCAGGCTTTGCAATGATAAACAGAAAATAAGCAAGAAAATTTAACAACACAGGCTAGGTAATCTGAGGAAATATTTTTAAGACTGTTTTAAGACACACACACACACACACACATACAAACAAACAAAAAAAATCACTCTAATCCAGCTTAAAAGGAAGCAGTAACAGCATGTGGCTTCACAATAAGCCTACATGAGACAGAAGACAGAAGTGCAAGCCTTCAAGTGTAGCAAAGGAGCACACTTAAATTCTACCAGGGATATCCAGGGCTCTTATGACATCAAGACTTTGTGATTAATTCCTTAAGAAGTCCTCACTTCAGGGTTTTGCCAATGGTCAAACCTGCCATTAGGGTCTGACACGCTTCCTGGCGTTAGAACTGAAGAACGCTTGAAATCATCGCTAAATGCTTCCCTGCTACAGTCTGGTAAATCAGAGTCTCATTGAGAGCCTGAGCAAAATGTAGACTATGAGGACTAATTATTTTGCTACAGGTTGTTTGTTAGGCTTCTGATTCCTTATCAGCCTAACGAACAGGATACTGCTATGTCCATTCTTAGTTTAAGTTTTGGAAGCAATGGCAACCAACCAGCTCATCTGTCAATTAAAATAATACCAATGAAAGTATTTTGAAATTTGCCTTCTTTTATTGAATTCATGCAAACAAATTACTCACTAACTTTTGAGACTCTGTGAGTGGGCTTATAATTACTAATTAATCACAGACAGTAATTAGTATGTCTTGCCTACTGTGTTTTCTTCATTTCGTATTGTTTTCCTGGTTATGCCAGAAACATTGAGAATTTATTTAATTAAAAAAAAAATAGCTGCTGAGTAGAAAAAAAGTGTCATACTTAAATGGAAGCATGAGTAATGGAAGCATGAGTAATGCATCATTCATTAACAAAGGAATGCTCATTAGCACTATCCAGCTACTCTAGTAGGAGGCTCTGCACAGCACTGCCAGTGTCACAAGTTCACAAGCTCACACTATATGCACTGGTCAGTCATCACGATCATTGGAACTGTGCAAACTTTGCATATGGTGGTAGAAGAGATTTGGAAGAGCAAGTATCTGCTTTATACCTTGAACAACTTTAAGCTTCTGTGAATAATTCTTTCCATCTCTAAAATGAAGATACTAAGACCTGCCTCTTCTAAAAGAGCTATGCCATGCTATCCTGTTGCTGGAAATATTACTTTACCTACAGAACTGTACTACTGATCACATAGCATTTCTACCTTAAGTTTCTGAAAGTTTCTTATTAATCAGGCTGCAGTGGCATAAAGGGCTTAAGTACCATTCACACTGATGACCAGAAAAGGTGCATATCGATTTTTTTATCTGTGTTTAACACACAAGCTTGAAACATTTTTAAATAATTTGCACAGAATGAAAAGATTAGAAGAAAGAAAAGGGGAATGCTGTATCACATGTAGTAAATTTTAATTGTTGATGCAGATAAAAATAAGAAACAAAGTTGTACAAAAATGCTAATATCTGTCTCAACCCTGATCATAGAATCATAGATTGGCTTGAGTTGGAAGGGATCTTAATGATCATCCAGTTCCAACCCCCCTGCCATGGGCTGGTTGCCACCCCCAGCTCAGACTGCCAAGGTCCCCTCCCAACCTGGCCTTGGGCATCTGCAGGTATGGGGCAGCCACAATCTTTGGTGGCTGTGCCAGTGCCTCACCAGCTGCTGAGTAAAAAAAAAATAAAAATTTCTCCTAAGATTCAGTCTAAATCTCTCCTTTTTTAGTTTAAAACCATTTCTCCTCTTCCGGTTGCTATCAGATCGTGTAGAAACTCGCCCTCCATCCTGTTTATAAGCTCCCCTCAAGTACTGGAAGGCTGCAATGAGGTCTCCCCAGAGCCTTCTTTTCTTCAAGCTGAACAAGCCCAGTCACTTCAGTTTTTATTCATAGCTTTCTTCATAAGAGAGGTGCTCCAGACCTCTGGGTATTTTGAGATCAGTGTTTTTTTTTTTCACCACCACTTTTCCTAACATAGCTGATGCCTGACAGTTAGTAACAACTTGGAATAATAAAGTAGGAATTCATTCTTTTGTAATCAAATGAACAACCAGGACAAATAACAGCTATATTTAGCAAGCAAGATTGGGACAGTATTTTGTAACATCTCTTGTTCTTTCAGTTTGATGTAAAGGAAATGAACATTGGTTCAAATTATACATTCATTGTTATGTAGCTTGCTGAACCTGTTTTTCCTATTGCTAACTTCAGTGTACATCCAGAGCTAGTCTGCATTTAATGTTTGTATGGCACAGTGTGTTCAGTGTCTGAGCCTGCCTTCTCTTCTAATCCATGCCAAGAAACAATTCCAAGGAACAATTCCACAGCTT
The DNA here is from genome assembly GCF_023343835.1 of Lagopus muta. Classification (NCBI taxonomy): domain Eukaryota; kingdom Metazoa; phylum Chordata; class Aves; order Galliformes; family Phasianidae; genus Lagopus; species Lagopus muta. The sequence continues at coordinate 20,618,027 of NC_064437.1, read as the reverse complement.
TTTTTTTTTTTTCTTCCCCCCAACAATGATGTTCATTTTGTGCCATTCCTTTGTTTTTCAGCACAGAGTGCCTATCACTCAGCCCTCTGGTGGTCCTCCAGGACAGAGAGAACACAAAATCAGAAATAAGGACTTGCAAACGTGGCTGAAGATGCCCAGAGAGTCGTGTATCTGACAGCCAGAGAGAGACAGATGACGTAAGCAAATGACAAAAGTTTAACCTGTTCCTCTGAAATGGTTTCATTTGTACTCTGTGGCTCAATAGTGATTCTTAAAAAAGAATACCTGAAAAGGCACTGATGCTTTTTAAGGTGTTTTAAACTAATCACAAAATGAAGGCTGCACACAGAAGAAGCAGGAGGCACCTAACCCTGTAAACGCATGTTACATACTCATCCAAATTCATGTTTGAATACTCATGTCATAGAGATGATGCATTCTAAGAGACTACATTTAATCTTTTGCTTACCAAGAATATTTTGTGTGAACTGATTTTGCTTTTATTCAAATAGGAGTGAATTTCTGAAAAGATTAAAAAAATAATTTAAATACTAAATACTTATTTTACTTATGGCATCAATATAACAGATTGTCAGAAACTTTTCCCACAGAAAGATGGACTTCTGTTTCATGGCTGCTAAACAAAAGAAAAAGCATTTTGTCAATCCTATCAAACATCTTAGTTTTCAGCACTGAAATGATGCCTACCACTGTTTCCCGCTGGTAATTTTTAAATCAAAAGACGTGCCTTTCAACCACTTCTGTGTGCAGTCGAAGTCTGTGTGGCTAGTGTTTATTTTGACCTTTGTGCTAGAGAAGAGGTGACCAAAATCATTAAAAACTGATGTTGCAACATAATGGAATACAACAGTTTAAATTGAACCCGTTTTAATATCTTTATTGTGATCTTTTTCCCCTCAGAGTAAAGCAGCAGCATAGTACCCAGCTGCATGATAATACTGGCAAGCAAGGCCATGAATTTCAACGGCAAACCCTAAACACTGAATGTGCTGTGCTTTTTAAAGAAATCCCCTTTTGTACCAGATATGTAATACCCTTTTGTGCTAGAGTGGTTTGCATAATAATGGTTTTCTTTAGTTATTCGTTGTGGTGTGATGGAGCTGCAGAGTGAGCTGGGCAGCAACAGCATAAAAGACAGTTCTCCATTCTTCTCTAATTTTTTGGAGATTTTCTTGTCTTTTAAAAGGTAAATACTTGTAACTATTTCCAGAAAAGGTATCCAATTATTAACATTTCAGATCTAATTATTACTTTTCTTAATATCCACCTTCCTATTTGAGCTCTGCACTTTCAGAAGCAGCAGCAATATTGCATCTTTGGCATTTACGGGGAACCTCGAGCATCTTAATTTAATTGGGCACACAATCATCTGGTGCAGATCAGTGCAACACTGTTCAGAAGCAACGATACCATGTCCAAGACCCTAACTGTAGAATGACTTGATTTCAAAATCCAACTAAAAATCATACTAAAACTAACTGGCCCATATAGGAGTTGTACATACATTACACTGCACCACTGCTGAGATAAAGAGTACTAGCTGACTGAATTCATCTGAAAAAATTGACATCTAAGATATACCTGAGATCAAGCATAAAATAAAACTTGAAGAATTTACTGGTAAGTTTTCCCATGTGAAATTTGTTAAGATTCCTCTTGGGCTTTTCAATGTGTTCTGATCTGGGTAGTAAGGAAGCAATATTTCCCAAAGGAGATATAATTACGTTGAAATGGAGCTCAGTCTTATTCACAGTGAAAGCTACAGAGAAGGACTAAAACCAGGGGAAGTTCCCCAGCTAATGTTCAATAAACTAGGCATTATTCTAACCGATACTATCAAGGGATTTTTCCTTTGAAATCGGTGGAATTATGCCAACTTACTCTAGCTGCGAGTTTGGCCATAAATTACAAACGGTTTTCAACCCCTGGCCTGCAACCGCTGCAAGGGACCATTTCCAAGAAATCCCTCAAAAACAACAAAGGAAAGCAAGGCTATTACGAATTAGCTTAAATTCAGAGTGCAGAGAGTTTGTAATCTCACTGGAAAATATTTAGAGGTTTGTGAATCAATAAAGGTCAAAAGCAGTTGGGCTAGATTATTTCAGATGAGCTGACAAGATGGATTAACATACAACAATACGTTATCACATGTTAGCAGTGCAAAGAATACCCAGGAAAAAAAGAATGCTTTGGAGCCCAACAGTCACTGCTTTCACAGCTCCATGTGTCAGAGACCATTATAGCTACCCTGCAAAACCGAGATGAATACATCCTCATATCTCTTATCAATGCAATAATTGTGTATTCCTGTTTACTAAAATATCTAAGATCTGTCTTTGCTAAATAGAGTAACAAGAAATTTCACAGCTCCAAAGAGTGAACCTACCATGGATTAGTACCAGAGACAGAAATACTTCCTCTAAAACCATGAAGGAAGTCCCGGAATCTAGGTAAGAGAGCCTTGTAATTATTTACAGCCTGAAGTCTTGTAATACAGAATCTCACAACACAGGGTTCTGTCATCTTAGAAATGCGAGTTGCCTCATGTCTGCTGGATACCAGATACTGCTAATGCACTGCAGGTTAAGTAACATGTTACACTCAGTGGTAAGGGACATACCAGCTTAGGTCATTCTCCTTGACTATTCAAAATGGAAATGAAAAGGTCTTTCAGAAGGAAAATATTCAGTGGAGTTCTCTGAAACCTTTTACTAGGAAGATATAGTCTGTGCTTCGCTTCCTATGATGTTACAAGGTGCCCTGAGCTTTGCTGGAATAAGCACTTCTGCCCTGCAGCCCATGAGATACAGCCCCTTCCTCCGGTATCCCCGTTCCCCTCCCCAGGCTTCTGGGATTCTGAGATATTTTTCTGTTCCCTAACAGATGTAGCAAGAATCTTATGTGCTCCTCACTTTCATTTATTTCTTAAGTGTTGAAGTTTTTGTTCACAGCAAACCGTGAATGAGAATTAAATGTTTCTGTTAAAAAATCAAGTATGTCTATTTTACGTGAATGTTCCAAAGTGATGCAGATGGCCAAAGACTGAAGGAAGTACTCATGAGTTTTGTTTTATTTTCCAAAACTGTTATTTAACTCACAAGGCAGGGACCTGTCAAACATAGGTAGCACTCACCTTTTTCTGTTAATAAACATCCTTCAGATGGTTTGCCAAATCCATCTAGGTCTTACATGGTTTATGCACTTCTGATACTAACGAAAAGCTACAGATTTGACTGATGCAATTCTTTAGTATTATTTATGAATCAGTTCCAGAATTAAATCCTGGTACTCTGTATTGAGACTTGGTATAAAAGGGCACCTTGGAAGAGCCATCTATCAGTTACAGAGTCTAACTGTAAGAGTGACAGCTTAAACTTCCATTTATTTCAGTTATACTTAAGGTGCAGAAGCACCCTTCTGTCCCGTGCCATCACTAATGAGTGACAATGCTGGTCTTTGTCCGTCTCACACATACATTACCTCGCCTTTGCCAGTTTGAAAAACTCCCCAGGAAAGGGCAGGAGTGCTTTTGTGACATAGTTATCTCCTAAAGCAAGCCTGGCTGTAAGCACCACTTCAGTTTGGGACATTTCAGTGACTTGTAAGGACTGGGATGTATTACATGAAAGTTCACTGTGCTGCAAAGAAGGGCTCCACATGCCTTTAATTACCTTGTAAAGTTTGCCCAGCTGTTAAGCGTAGAAAATCTTTGTGCATGAGCATTTCAGTTAGGAGATGTCCTCTGCGTATGGTTGCACTTTTCTTAGTGTTACAAACAGGTTGTGCTGAAATCTGGACTCCCTGGGAAAATTTGTATGTGGATCCTAATTCTGTAGGTCATTTTTCCAGCTTAATCCTGTTTACTGTGTGTCTCCTCTTTGAAACAGTTGTGGCTGACTGCAGTGTGAGAGAGAGGTGGGCTACAGAGATGTTCCCATACATTAATCCCTATGACACTTTGACTGTATCAGCTGCCATATGAATTTCTTATGTCAGCTTTCTATTGCAGTGAAACATTTCAATATTTTTAGGTAAAAGAACACTCGTTTGTTTGGCTGATGATTGCAAATACATCAACTTTACATTCTCTGTGCAAATGCAGTAGTTCAGGAGACTTGCAGAGGTTCCCTGCATGCCTGGAGTGAGCCCAAAATGGGGAAAAAAGCACAGGCCTGTAGATACAGTGGATAGGGTTGCATGGAAAGGACGGACAAAGACAAAGTTTTTCCTATTCTCAGTGACAATCCAGGAAGAGTAGGGCCCAGTTTCAAGTAAGTTGAGCTTGCTCTGTGGTCTCTGTATGTGAAAATGCAGAATTCACCCCAAAGAGACTGCGACAGATCCAGTCACTGAGAATGCTTTCCAACAACCAGGGCCTGAGTCTTAATGAATTTTTTAAAGCTTATAAAATATTTTTTAGTTATGTATGCTTTAAAACAAAAGGTTTCTTCTTACATGTTGACATGTCTTTATTGGCACCATTTATTTACTTTTTATAGGAGTGGGAGCATGACTACTCCTATGCCAGCATATTTGATTGTGTGTGACTTGCTTTACATTTACAGGGATCTATTATTGCTTACGAGGACAAATAAAATTTCTGTAGAGTGTTTAGTTAACTCCCTGTTGAAGTTAAGCAAGACTTACCTTTGGAAAACTCGTATAAGATTATTTGTAATGGTGCCAATGGGACCCTTGCTTTGCTTAGAAAAATGTATGTGAATTTATAATGGACAAAGATACAATTATCCCAGAATAGCTTCAGGAAAAATCGTCAGATTTCTTTCAGATGAGGCACCCAGATAGGGATTGCAGTGTGTGTTACTGTTCTCTGGGCAGGGCAGATAATGGCTTGGCTTCTATTTTCACTGTGAGATATATTCTGTTACCACTTTGAATGGTCAGGAATAATTCCCTCTAAATCAAACTTTGGCATTTCCTAAGTAGAATTAGTCCTTATTTATATGAGTATGAGACAAAGAATAATCTTATCTGGGGATTTTAATATTGCTAGTGATGAAAAACTGAATGATTGAAGTCTCTCTTACTCTCAGATCTTTGGAGTCTTTCAAAGTCTGTCCCAGTTTAATCCAAGAAATTGCAAACTCAGTCGCATTCTAGCAAAAGAATCCAAATTCATCTTCCTTTTTCTCTTTTCTAGATCAGGAGCTCTTTCCTCTGCATTTCCACAAAAGCTTTTATGCAAAGTCCTTTTAGAGCCAAGGAAATCTTGTTAAAACTTAATTACAAATCCATGCTGTATTAAGAAAAGAACATCTGCAATGGGCATTTCTCACAGGCTTGTGTTTAATTATTGACAGTTATTTCTGTTGTCTCCCCATCTACCTTGTGAAATACATTTTCCTTCTCATGAAGAGTAGCTCTCAGATGCACAGAAGTGAAGACTTTTAAAAGATCCTCAGTTCCCCCAGCATCTGAGCATGTAGAAACTTGGAGGCCTGGCTGTCCTTCTTGTCTGCACCTTCTTCACACCCAAATTCCTCCAGCAGCTTCTCCACTGACAGCAAAGCGCTTCTTCAGTAGATGTGAGCTTATTGTCTAGGTATGGTTGCTAGGAAAAACAGCTCATTTAGTGTAGCAACCAGCTGGTGTAGTACATGCTTGATAAATCTCTTATCAGAAGTTCACACACTTTCAGGATTCTTCATGATTAGGCTTGATTTATCAATCTGAAAAGAGCCCCATTCTCTCTTCATTTCACATACCTGTTGGAAGCACCTGTCTAGAGCTAGGTTTTAAAGCTTGAGAGCCTTGCCCTGCCAGCTCCTGCTATTCAGGCCCATCACACAGTGACAAACAGATGGAGCAAAGGAAGCACTAGGTTGTAAATTGTTTTTTTCTTTCCTTTTTATGTCTGTTCTGTTGATGTGAGCAAGTTAGCGGGCTTTGAGCTGCTTTGTTATGCATGCACAAATGTGCACTGCTTGGGAGACTGATCAGGTGTTCAGTGAACTGTTATCTAGATGCTGAGGATAAGAACACAGGAAAATAGGCCAGACCAGGAAAAAAGCAGGGACAAGTCCTAGGCATAATATTCATCTGCAATTGTCTTTTCCCAGGCAGTATGTCTGATCCAAAGTTTAAATAGGGGTTCATACACAAGGCACATGTATTATTATTTTCGTTTGTTAGCTACCAGTTTGTCTTAATGCTATTTAAGGATATGAAATCAAAGACTTTAGTGGTTTTTTTTTTTTACTTTTGATTAAAAAAATACTCTGTTTATTCCTATTATGTATATCTTGTATCGTTTGCTTAAAGCAAGCAATTTCCATCAGTCAAAAGGGTCTAATTATTTCTTTAACTCATGCAAAATGGCATTTTTTGTTCAGGAGATGACAAAAAAAACCCTTTTATCTTGGAATAAATCTAAGAAAAGTTTGTGCTAAACAAACTAATAGCTTGTTGATCTGTTATTTAGCATTGCTGGTCATTTTTTGTAGCTGCTTTGTAGAATGCAGGTTAGGTCTCTGATACCTCTTAAAAGTCAGTTGATAGATGAGATTATATTGCTATGGCAGCTCCTACACCCTTCCATCAAATAGTTACTTAAGCAAAGAGTTGGTGCTCCCCTTAGCCAAGAGCTGTACAGCTTGGCAATTTTTGGCCTTTGAAATGGCTGCATCTTGACCTTGACCATCTGGGTGCAACCCAAAATGCTCTCATATGGACACCCACCTGAAGAGGAGGGGCCTTTGAAGGCCTTATAAAGAAACCAGTTTGCAAATCAATTTAAATGCAATTTGCCAACAGGATATATGCTTCGTGCTCACTCTGTCCTTTCTGTTTATAGCCCTTTACCACTGAACTGCTGTGGCTTGATTGTGTGAAACTGAATTTCAAGATGCAAGATACTGTTCAGATAGTTCTGCAATATATTCCTCAGATCCAGCAGCTTTGGCAGGAGAGAGCCCATGGGTGATGGAATAACCAGATCTCTGCGTCCATCTCATGAAAAACAGACCCTTTCTTCTGGATTCCACAGGATTCTCCCAGCAGCCAGCCTTGTTTACAGGTGATCTTTGGATGCATGTCTGTTCTCTTCACAAGCCTGGTTGCTCTCCCCTTAGTACTTCCTTTGTTGCTTACTTCTTCATGGCTTGCAGAAGGTGATCGTTTTCTGTGTGTCTTCTCTGCCCTTGCACTCCTCACTGAGTGCCTCACCGCACTGTGTGCCCTTTCATGCCTTAGTCATTCTTGCTTGCTGCACAAAGGGCATCGTTACCTCTGGAAAATCTTTCTGTAGCATGCTGATGTATTGTGATTAATGCATTATCAACAATGACAAGACTGCCTCAGGAAACTCCAACAACTTATAAAGTTGAATTTTTTTATACAATAGCTTTTTAAAACAAGTTATATCCCACAATGAGGGACTTATTTTCTTAGATTTCCCACAGGTAGGCTCAGCGTGTTGATGCTATACATGAAGATAAGGCAACGGGACATCACTCAGTGAAACAAACCTGTAGGTAGTACTAATGGTGATGAACTGAACTTGTATTGTCCCCTCGTATAACATTGCAGAGAAGTTCATGAACACATGCGACACATAGCAGAAAGCACATTCAATGTTATCCCTGCGCTGAAGGGGAAAGCCCACCCTCATTCCTACAAGAGAGCTGTGCTGTAAGGCTCCACCGCCACCGCATTTGCATGAGAAAGGAAGAAAGCTGAGGCCTTGTTGTAAGGCTCCGGGCTCTGCTCTTGCTGATTAGATTGGGGAAATAGCAGGAGGCATTTCAGAGAAATGTCCCATTTTTTGCAAGGAGAGCTGCAAGACTGCCGACTTGCAGTTAAATTTGAGTTCCTACAGATGCCAAACATCTCCATTCTGGTACACAAGATTGCTGTCCCAAGCTGACTTGTTATTTGCTTTTCTTTATTTTAAGAGTCAGCATTTTTCCTGATAAATTATTGGCAGTTCTGTGACTTCTGACATAAGGTCTGCCAGTAAAAATCAAATATATATTCTTCTAAATTATAATGCAAAATGACCATATCTTATAAACTGTAATTTAAAGAGTGATTCTGAATAATCCAGAAACAAAACAGTCTTCCACTTAGTAATCTCACTTAGTTTAGAAGTTTATCACACACAAATTTTTAATCTTCTTGCAGTCCCTTTTCACACTGAGCTCACATATACCCAACCTGCTAACTGCCTGAGCGCAGTCATAGTGCCAGCAGAGAGAAATTCAAGTGCACGGTGCTCTTCTGTCCTCACAGTGAACCTCAAACGTCTCAGCTTTTGGCCCTCAGCCTGAGCTGTTCTGCAGTCTTCTTTCCTCCTAATCTTGGCTGTCACGGCAGCGCCCTGCATCACGCAGGAAAGCATTTTGTTTCCCAAAGGCCTCTGTTTTTGTTCATCAGGGAGATTAATACAATCTTAAAAGTTACATATTGCTGCATGTTTTCTCTTTATTTCTATCACACCATGGGTGTCCAACCTTTTGGCTTGCCTGGGTCGCACTCAGTGAACAGGCTTGGGCCATGTATACAAAAGCCACTCACAAAGTAATGCCTTTTTTTTATTTCCATGGAAACTACAATTGATACAAAGAGCACCATAACAGTATTTGAGAGGGCAGGGGCTGGGCCACATGTTGGACATGCCTGTATTATACCATGTGTCCATACGGTCCTCTAGGTCCCTTCCAACCCCTACAATTCTGTGATTCTGTGATTCTGTGAAACGGGTACAGACACTGCCTGGAGCTAAGGGAAAGGGAGCCTTATGAGCCACACCTGATTAAAAATGAGACTGCACAGAGTGCTATTCGATTATTCACATGGCAGATTGAGTGAGCTGATGGATGCAGTAGCCCCGTCATGCTTTTATATGGCAGAAGCCTCCTTCCCATTGACTGGACAATGCTTATGCCTAAAAAATTATCTAGTAAAAGTACATTCACAGGTGACCATTTAAGCTATTTAATATTTTGCATCATGTGTCTCTTTTTTTTTTTTTTATCTGATACCACAGCGAAAAAAAGCAAACTAATGGAGTTGGGAGGGGGGCCTGTGATAGGGAAAGAAAGAAAATATCACCACTGATGTATTTCCTCTTAACTTCTTTTTTCCTTCTTTGCCTTTTCTGAGCTCAGAAGTCAGCAGGAATAGTAACAGCTCTTCATAAACGAGCCATGGAGAAACCTTTTGGGAAGGCGCCTCACAGTGCTTTGTCATCTGCTGACAAACTGGTGCCAGGACCAGAACTTCATAATAAAGTCTTCAGAGAAAATTTTGCAGCAGATCAAGGAATCTCAAAGGTATGGACCTGCAGAAAAACCGCTGTAAAAAATGATTTAGTTACCTTTTTTCATCTCCTTAAAGGCTGAAAGCTGAGCTTTGTGGCAAGCTGTGATATCACCTTCTCAGTTGCATTATTGTTTTTCATGTTTTCTAGTATTCAAAAAAAAAAAAAAAAAAAAAAAAAAAAAGCTAAGGCAATTGCTAGGAGATATTGGCAGTTTATTTCCCAGTGATATCTTCAGGTTTTAAAGCCTCTTGGGCACCTCTTTTATGTTCCCAGAGCAAATTACCTGAGCCGTAATGGAGGAGGCTGCTATGCCGCTGATTCTCTGCTCCCTTCCACACTGCAGAGCTGGATTCATGGCAGCCGGAGGTGCTGCTCTTCTGCAGAGCAGCAGCAAACTGGCAACCGTGTATGTTAAAGATCACAGGGGATGCTGTGCCTTGCTGAAGCACGTTGCTTCCAGGGCTGAGGTGATGTTTCTGCCACCACAGCAGACTTCCTGTTCTCAGGTAGGAGCCTCGGGGGACTGGCTTTTCTGCTTCCCTCCTTGGGATGAGTGAAAAAGAGCTAAATGGACAAAACCTTATCATGTTGTTGAAGATCAGGACAATAGGAGTTGATACAGAACAGTATCATAAATGGCTTTGCATTTGGGGCACAAAAGCACCCAGCTCTCACAAAATGCCTGCAGGTAGCTCTGCAGGTGGACCCAAAGCTGAACCCTCACGTGGGGTCTGCTGCCTCATCACCGGGCTCAGCTGTGAGTGCAGGCCTCTCTCTGAGCCGCATGCTTCCAGCAGCACAGAAGGGTGGCAGCCCTGGGCCCAGCCCTGCGTCTGAGCACAGCTTTGGTCAGATGCTGGGAGCAAGGCTTAACTTTCCTGTGGTCTCTCCTGTTCAAACTGACAAACACAGCTGCCCTGTGGGTGTTTGGAAATTACCCTGAGTGTACGTATGTGTTATAGGAGAACACCTGAAGCAGCGGATGTCCTGGCAGACTGTCAGGCAGGGCACTCAGGTACCTTAGTGCTGCTTTGCTGCCTAACGCCAAAGGACTGGACTTTTACAGCAGCGTGCTTTGCACAACCAGATAGGAATAGTAGCAATATCCAGCACCGATTCCATCCCTCCCGCTCCTGGTCTGTTTCCATACGTAGTGCTCATGCAACGTGATTTCTACATTAAACGGGCTCTTATGTGAAAGCGTTCTCAGCTTTCAAGTTTAGGTTTAAAAATCCAGCATGGAACGGATGAAGTGAAATGTTTGTTTTGGACCGCGCGTTGACAAAGGGGAGGAAACCCCTCGCTGTGGGATGGCAGCCGCGGGTCAGAAGCGTGTAAGCAGCCGTTACCGCCATCCAGAGGAGAGCAGCCATCAGCCGTCAGATTTCATTTTGTTGTGCGTGGAAAGGAGAACCCAACCGGTTGGTCTGGTTCGTGCTGAGACATCCCAGAGGAGAAAAACAACGTAGGTGTGCCACCGCGTCCCGACAGCAGGGACGGGAGGCCGGGGGGATGAGGGGGGGGCGGGGGTTGAGGTTTTTCCCTGCCGGATTAATCGCGCCGCCCGCCCCACCTCGTGCAACACGCAGCCCAGGGGCGGGCGGCAGCGCCCCCTGCTGGGCGCGCGGAGGGACAGCAGGGCGGCTAAAGGGGGGAGCTGCGCTGCCGGGAGGCTCGTGATGTGCGGGCGAGAGGCGGGAATCCCTTCGCAGCCCGGGGTTTCTGTGTTTTACAGATCCAAAATGACAACCGGTTTCATACGGCCTGTTTTTTAAACTTGAAGTCCAAACAAAAGCAATCTTTTGGTAGAGATCTGCGTTAGAAGCTGGCAGGAGCACTACTGAGATGTAAGGAGGTGCGTGGGCCAGTACTCAAAAGATTGGATACAGTTTTCCACCACATCTGTCCGAACAAATCTGTGCAAACTTTGAGCAAGTTTGGCAAGAAGCATCCTGGTTTTGTTTTTACAGCCCTAACAAGGAAAGGAAAAACTCCCTTGTGTATTGGGTATCCCTTGAAATGGGTAAAATGTGCTAAAATGTGTTTATGTGCTTTAAGACAATCATAAATCAGGACAACTCTTTGAAGACAATTTAAGGTAATAATTTCATGACCGTTCCTGAAATTTCTTAGTCCATATAGCTGCTGAAATGGACAAGGGCCAACACTAACAGCCCGCGTTGGGTGCTGCCAGATGAAATCATCACCCCTGCTAGCTCCCCTTAGCACAGCATGTGCCTCACTGGCAGCCTTGGTCAGCAAACTGGTGACTCCTCCTGCCAGCTCTGAGGATGACAGTGAAATTAAATTCTTCTGAATGCAGCACTTATTCAAGGCAGGAAATCACTTTCTTTTGCACGTTACTGGGTCATTCTCAGCCAGTTTCCAGAACTGAGAAAGGCTCTGCTTGCAGGAGAGATGATGTGATTATGACAGGCAGGAAGCAGAACAGGACAAGTTCCAGCAAAAACTCTGTAGAAGGCAGTAGTGAATATTCTCAATGTAGAGCTTTAATAGGTGGTTCAACAAAAAGTGCTCCAAGATTAATTCCAAAGCACATTAAGCTCATATGGCAGTTTTTAATAGAATCCTATTCAAATTCTGGGATTTTCTACGAAAATGCTGGTCTGTGCCCTGCCCTGAGACCACTTCTGTGGAAGTATCTCTGTAAATGATGATGTAAAAAGGAGATGCAGAGAAGTAAGTGGCAAAGTGTGAAAGCACACCTTGCTCTCTTTCTCTCCCACATCTGTTATTTGACCTCAGTGTTGGTGGAAGCTGGCAGAGGGGTTGATGACAAGTTGCCACGAGATGAGGAGGGCAGGGGCTGCTTGATAGCACTTTGAGAACTACCTCCTGCTGGGGAACTACACCGAAGCTGGTTGTGATTCTTCTTTGTCAAGACAGCCAAACTGTGAGTGCTGTCAGATCTATTATGATGATACCAAGATCCTTCTGGGAATTTATGAAACTCTCCCTTTGGATTTACTTATCCCTTCAGCAGGTGCAGATTGCAGATTAGCCATTTTAAGTCAACTGACCTCAGTCCCCTTCAATGCCAGGTAAATTCAGGCTTAAAGTGAGAGGATCCCTCGTGTCACTAGTTTCAACTAGAGGATATGTGTGTGCTATGAGAGTATTCAATATGAAAAACGTGGTGCAAAACAGAGGCAACCAATTGGAGCAGTGCTTCAGACAAAGCTGAGGTAAGAACCATGGATGCTTAGTTCCGGAATTATTAATTCTTCAAAAAATTTTAATGGAAATAAGTTCAACAGTGAAATCCATCTTCTGTGATAATACAAGGGACAGACAAGAAACAGTTCAAGAATTTTCATTATCTTTTCAGTGTCTTTGTGAGGTACTTGAAATGCAGGCAAAGAATGGGTATGATGGAGATACCATGGTAGGCAAAAACCAGGCTTTTCTGGAATGAGTTTTCTTACTAGTTTATGGAAAACATCATCAAAATTCCACAGTGTGATTTCAGAATTCGTAATTACTTTGAACAAGGGAGAAATCAGGAGAACATGATGTATTCTATTGCAGGAGACATTTAATGCCTTATTTGGAACAGCATCCAGATATTTCATCTGTAGTCTTCATCAAGAGTAAAGTTTACACGAGCTCAGCTATCTGAAAAGAATTAAATTCTGGAACATTTTCTTGGCTGCTATACATCTGAGAAATGTAGAAGTGGTTGATGCCAAACTACCTGCCATGTGTGTACTTCCTTTAGACTTATTTTTCTAAATGAAATGTAGCTACCACAAAGGATATTTGGTATTGAGAAAGTGAGATCAACTAGATTTGGCTTTCCTAAATGTGGTCTATCTCTTAGCAAGTGTTCTTACAGTTGCTATTACAACTTTGCAGGGAAGTTTTTCTCATTAGCAATTGTCATTTTACATCATCAATTTCCAGCACAGCAGAATTAAAGATATTGGTGTCTGTTTCCAACCACCATTTTAGAGTTTTTAGCTAAAAATCTCTCCTTGGAGAGATGGGGTTTAAACCACAGGCACCCAGTATGCTTTAGTATGCCCACTTATGGGTTAGTAAATTTACTTTTTCTATTTTATTCAAATCTTAAGCAAAACGTAAATAAATAATAATAAATGCTTTTGCATATAATTATGAAAATATTATCTGTGAACAATTATAAATAGCAAATACAAAATTCCAGCCTTTATATGAATAAGAAATGAAGTTGAATTTCATAAATTTTAATTTAATAGCATCTTCAAGGAAAATATTTCTAATTTCTTCAGGTCAGTTTTAGCATCACAGAATAATTCAGGCTGGACAGGAACTCTCACTGTCACCTGAATCCAGGCCCTGCTCAGAGCAGGTCTCACTGTGTCAGATTGCTTAAGGCTGCAGTCAGTCAACTTGAACCCTCAAATGTGGAGCCTCTGCTGAATGCTGGTTACTGCAATGTAGGTTAGAAACTAATTCATATGCAAAAATATTCTCAATTTTTCTGGATACAATTTGAAATGCTCCACTTTCAGAGTTCATTCACTGAACTTTCCTGGTTGCGTATGTACAGTTCAAAAATCATATCAGAGAACATTGTGTCTGGTGATGGGAGGTACGTTTAAGCTTGTATGATCTAACTATAGCTTAGAGTGCAAGAGTTAATCTAGTAAAATATTGGCTGATGTTGTGACCTGCTGGATAGATGAGAGGAGAGCAGTGGGTGTTATCTGCCTTCTGCGAGGCTTTTGACACTATCTCCCATAACATCCTCATAGGTAAGGTTAGGAGTTGTGGAACAAATGAGTGGACAGGAAGGTGGGCTGAGAACTGGCTGATGGCACAGCACAGAGGGTTATGATCAGCAGTGCAGAGTCTAGTTGGTGTTCCCCTGGGATCAGTACTGAGCCCAGTCTTGTTGGACACCTTCATCAGTAAACTGGATGAATGGATGGACAGCATCCTCACAAGTTCTGCGACGATACCAACCTTAAGAGTGCAAAAGCTATCCCAGTAAGTAAAATCCTTTGGTTACTCTGTGATTCACAGCTGGTTTGTTTGCTTGTTTCCAAAACCAGGTAGTTCAGGTTTCTTATCTTTCCTTCCAAACTATCTCAAAGCTACGCTTCACTATCAAACATTTTATAGATACTTCATTTAACTTAATGCATTTTGGGTCTTTGTACAGAGTTTTAGTGGTCTTTCCTGTACGCTTCATGCTGTAATAACAACAAAAGCTTAAGCTGACTTCAGAACTTCTGTGCTCAGCCCTGCACAGATTCATCAGCAATATTGTTAGAACACTGGAAAACTGGCAGTTAATCTTTTATACTTCCCAAACTGCTTCTCCCTTCCCTGTGGGTTTACTAGCTCTTTCTGCCTTACCCTGTCCACGTCCTTAGATCTGTTTGAAGGGAGTTGTGGACCCATCCTCTCATGTCCTGGTTAAGAGCCCATTCCTGCAGGGGCTGTGTGTCTGTTAGCCCTTATGACCAGAGGAGACTTTACAGACTGCTGCAGACCTGGAGGGGCAACTTTGCCTCATCCCTGCTATCTGCCCCTAAGTTCTGCCTCCTCTTTTCTGCAGACCTTGGGTCAGAAGAGCTGCAGTGCTAGGAAAGCAATTGTGAGGACTTCTGTGGCAAAGAGGTGCTTTAAAGAAGTAAACTTTGGAAACACAGCTGATTCTTACTACTTTAGTCGCAGGCAATGGCAATAGAAGGGATTTGATTGGGATGAGTGCTGAGAGTCCTTCTGCTGTGCTGTGTCAGCTACCCCACCATAAACAAACATGGGACATTTCATTTAAACTGAGAAGCTGATAGCGTTGAACGCATCTATTTGTATAAACTAGCTGGCTGTCCCTTTGCCATCTCTAATGTAAGTCTACTAAGGCATTGTGAAACTTCATTTAGTTTAAGCTTGCAGTACTAACTAGTGCATATAACACAAAAAGGGTCCTTTCTAACTTCCATACCATTTTTCTACTGAGTTATTTGTTGGAAAGATATGTTCCTGTATAATTACATGTGGTTTTCTTAAACCTTTGCAGTTGGTAGCTTAATATATATTTTGTTGTACTTTGAGTACAAAGGATATATTATGCTTTTGTTGGCATCCTTACTGGACAGTGTGCCAACTGCATAATTTTGTTCTCTGCTATATGTCAGGATTCGAGTGCCGAGGGCTCAACAGGTGGTGCTGGGATAAAGTTCTGCCAAATCAAATAGGTAACGCAGTTATTTCTTTTGTCAAATTATAATTGAAAACAGAGACGAGTAAAATGAAACTCATGTTTTCCTGGTGCAAAACAGACTTTAGAATTAAATTCAAATCAGTTCGCATGACGAGTACACATTACTACCGGAGTTTGGTCTGTAAATAAACATGCAACACCTTAGTTTTGATGTAGAATAATTCATTCTTTGCAAATTTAAACCTTAAGCGTCAGCATTTAAACAATAGCAGAGGGCCTGAGTCCTCCATGACTCTACTGTCTTTGTCATATGTATCTTGCAGAAAATGTGCCAAAAACTTCAGGAAAACTTTGAAAAGATTTAAATCTAAAGTCAGAGAATTTGAGACAGTCTGTGATACATAACTCAAATGTTTAGCATCATTTCCTGCCATATTGTTTTCTAATCATTGCTCTAACTGCGATCCCAGCAGAAAATGGAATAAATGCACTGGAAATCCCAGTGAATGTGCTGAATGAGGTGCTGCTTTTTATATACTTGTTTTGGATGATGCTTATTAATCCTAAAACTGTACACATGGGTTAAAACCCATTCTGCAACAAAAATACAACAGATCATGGAGGCATAGTTTGGTGTTCCAAAATTGCTTATCTATGCACTTGGAAGCCTTTTCACTTTGTTATTGTAGCTGATGTTTTTCAGTGAGATCTTTTCATTTTCCTCTGAGGACCTCTCTAAATGTAATACATATAATCTTATCTACAGCTCCTACAAACATCATGGTTTTAGTTCTCTGTTTCTCCTCACTCAAAGGGATTTCTTCTGAGCTGTAGTTTTCTGACTTTGAGTTCTGTTTCAACATATCTGAGCCCATCATGTGCCAAAGTGGCTTCCAGCAGCGGCCTCCAGTTCCTCACACTGGTCACAAACATCTTTATGATACTTTTAGGCTCTTATTTTACTGAAGGTTTTGCCTTTATACGTGACCAGGTGATGCATCCTCTTCTGCCACTTAATAAAGTCATTCCGTAAGTGATTGTCAACTAATTAGCATGAGAAAAGGGTATCGCATGCAACTTAATTATTTTTATGTTTTATTTACTGTTGTTTAGTCCAAGCAGACTAAAATAGCTTCTTCTATAGCAGTAGGAGAGTGCAGGACAGCAGGTAACAAGGGAAGAAACTGACATGTTTGGAGGCCGTGTGAGGAATTTCTCTGGTGTTAAAGATCTGTGAGACTTTACAGAAAGCTGGGCATGAGCGCTGGGAATGTTTTGGGGAGGGGATAATGCAAGGCCAACCAGACACAGGTAACCATATCAGGTTACCATACGTATCTGCTGCACAAGGTTGAGATCCCCTTGCAATTGGAGAGATGGTTGTAGGGGAGAATGTAATTCTGGTGCTCTGGTTATTTATTCATGTATTTATTTATGTATTTATAAAATAAGCATGTTGGATATTTATCTTAAACCTCAGGTAACTGTTTAGGAAAGAAACAGCCGAGAAGCTGATAATGTACCCCTTTCATTGACAAAAGATTGATGCCTTGCCTGGCCGGGCTTCCCAATGGTCAAACACAAGCAGCACGTAGCCCAGTGTTTATCCAGGGGAGCTGAGACCGCTGCTCCCACACTTTTTTGTGTGAAATTAACTCAGCCACGTTGAAACTGGGAAAGATTGGAAAACATGGTAAAATTGCTTTCAAAAAAAAGGGGGAAAGCAGCTCGTAAGCAGTTTGTGCAAAAATATGTATGCGTGAACGTTTCTGCTGACCTTCCTCAGGAGCCATCTGTCTGCTTGTCCTCTGGGGAGCAGGTGAAGAGTTCAGCTAATCCTAGTTGTGAAATGAGAATCTGCACTAAGAAACAAGCTCCTGGAATTAAAAGCTGTATTATTTCATGCCATTCTACTGCAGGAAAAACTGGCAGATTCTTCAGTGGCACTCACAAATGGGCTAATAGCAATTTTTTTATTTCTATTTTTTACATTTTTAATAGCGCTAAAAATGTGAACAGAACCTGGCCTTTGCTCTTTCATGTACAGCATTTGATTGACCGTGATCTCAAGATGTAATATTGGTTTTATATTTATCTCTTAGAAACTGGTCTTCCTATGTTTTGTTGTTTTTTTTTAAATACTTTTGCTCTGCACAGTTGTTTGCCATGACTTTCAGTGAGGGTGCAAAATGAAACACAGACACTTGGAAGCAGAGAAATGTTGGGGGCAGGGTAAGAACGTGAAAGCCTGCGTGAAGTGGTGTTAGTACATACATGTGTCTCACTCCTAAGCCAGGAACAAGATTTCCAGTTGTTTTTGGGTTCATGTACAAAAAAGTATGATTTCCACTGCCAACAACATCTGAGTTATTTAAAAAAATGCGAGATAAAAGCAAGCAGTTCACGACAGGAGAAGGATAGATACCACTTCTCCTCTCTACCATTCCTCTCATGGCCCAGAAATGTATACTTATTTATAGTTATATTTTCATCTCTGGGTGATGTACTGTGTTTTAGCTACTCAGATCCCTTTTTCCATCAGTGTAAG